>NW_027305692.1:0-24694 GCF_039555335.1 Amphiura filiformis
AGTCAGACTTTTTTGTGTCCGCAAAGTCCAACTGATCATGTGGAAGACACTGGCAAGAAAAAAGATTGAAATTTCGGCAATTATTGATCTCAAAATGGCGATATCACGGAAAATGCAATTTCAACACGATTTAGGCGAAATGGGATATGCTTGAATTTAGCCCCAAAATGTTCAAACAAAGTCAGACTTTTTGTGTCCGCCCAGTCCAACTGATCATGTGGAAGACACTGGCAAGAAAAAAGATTGAAATTTCGGCAATTATTGATCTCAAAATGGCGATATCACGGAAAATGCAATTTCAACACGATTTAGGCGAAATAGGATATGCTTGAATTTAGCCCCAAAATGTTCAAACAAAGTCAGACTTTTTTTGTCAGCCCAGTAAAACTGATCATGTGGAAGACACTGGCAAGAAAAAAGATTGAAATTTCGGCAATTATTGATCTCAAAATGGCGATATCACGGAAAATGCAATTTCAACACGATTTAGGCGAAATGGGATATGCTTGAATTTAGCCCCAAAATGTTCAAACAAAGTCAGACTTTTTTGTGTCCGCCCAGTCCAACTGATCATGTGGAAGACACTGGCAAGAAAAAGATTGAAATTTCGGCAAATATTGATCTCAAAATGGCGATATTACGGAAAATGTAAATCTCAAAATGGCGATATTACGGAAAATGTAATTTTAACACGAAATGTAATTTTAACACGATATGCTTGAATTTAGCCCCAAAATGTGCAAACAAAGTCAGACTTTTTTGTGTCCGCCCAGTCGAACTGATCATGTGGAAGACACTGGCAGGAAAAAAGATTGAAATTTCGGCAATTATTGATCTCAAAATGGCGATATCACGGAAAATGCAATTTCAACACGATTTAGGCGAAATAGGATATGCTTGAATTTAGCCCCAAAATGTGCAAACAAAGTCAGACTTTTTTGTGTCCGCCCAGTCCAACTGATCATGTGGAAGACACTCGCCAATTTGAGATCAATAATTGCCAAAATTTCAACACGATTTAGGCGAAATAGGATATGCTTGAATTTTGCGCCAAAATGTGCAAACAAAGTCAGACTTTTTTTGTGTCTGCCCAGTCCAACTGATCATGTGGAAGACACTGGCAAGTAAAAATATTGAAATTTCGGCAATTATTGATCTCAAAATGGCGATATCACGGAAAATACAATTTCAACACGATTTAGGCGAAACAGGATATGCTTGAAATTTGTACCAAAATGTGCAAACAAAGTCAGACTTTTTGTGTCCGCCCAGTCCAACTGATTATGTGGAAGACACTGGCAAGAAAAAAGATTGAAATTTCGGCAATTATTGATCTCAAAAATGGCGATATCACGGAAAATGCAATTTCAACACGATTTAGGCGAAATAGGATATGCTTGAATTTAGCCCCAAAATGTGCAAACAAAGTCAGACTTTTTTGTGTCCGCCCAAGTCCAACTGATCATGTGGAAGACACTGGCATGAAAAAAGATTGAAATTTCGGCAATTATTGATCTCAAAATGGCGATATCACTGAAAATGCAATTTCAACACGATTTAGGCGAAATAGGATATGCTTGAATTTAGCCCCAAAATGTGCAAACAAAGTCAGACTTTTTTGTGTCAGCCCAGTCCAACTGATCATATGGAAGACACTGGCAAGAAAAAAGATTGAAATTTCGGCAATTATTGATCTCAAAATGGCGATATCACGGAAAATGCAATTTCAACACGATTTAGGCGAAATAGGATACATGTATGCTTGAATTTTGCGCCAAAATATGCAAACAAAGTCATACTTTTTTGTGTCCGCCCAGTCCAACTGATCATGTGGAAGACACTGGCAAGAAAAAATATTGAAATTTCGGCAATTATTGATCTCAAAATGGCGATATCACGGAAAATGCAATTTCAACACGATTTAGGCGAAATAGGATATGCTTGAATTTTGCGCCAAAATATGCAAACAAAGTCAGACTTTTTTGTGTCCGCCAAGTCCAACTGATCATGTGGAAGACACTGGCAAGAAAAAAGATTGAAATTTTGGCAATTATTGATCTCAAAATGGCGATATCACGGAAAATACAATTTCAACACGATGTAGGCGAAATAGGATATGCTTGAATTTTGCGCCAAAATGTGCAAACAAAGTCAGACTTTTTGTGTCCGCCCAGTCCAACTGATCATGTGGAAGACACTGGCAAGAAAAAAGATTGAAATTTCGGCAATTATTGATCTCAAAATGGCGATATTACGGAAAATGTAATTTGAACACGATTTAGGCCAAATAGTATATGCTTGAATTTAGCCCCAAAATGCGCAAACAAAGTCAGACTTTCTTGTGTCCGCCCAGTCCAACTGATCATGTGGAAGACACTGGCAAGAAAAAATATTGAAATTTCGGCAAATATTGATCTCAAAATGGCGATATCACGGAAAATGCAATTTCAACACGATTTAGGCGAAATAGGATATGCTTGAATTTTGCGCCAAAATGTGCAAACAAAGTCATACTTTTTTTGTGTCCGCCCAGTCCAACTGATCATGTGGAAGACACTGGCAAGAAAAAAGATTGAAATTTCGGCAATTATTGATCTCAAAATGGCGATATTACGGAAAATGCAATTTCAACACGATTTAGGCGAAATAGGATATGCTTGAATTTTGCGCCAAAATGCGCAAACAAAGTCAGACTTTTTTGTATCCGCCCAGTCCAACTGATCATGTGGAAGACACTGGCAAGAAAAAAAGATTAAAATTTCGGCAATTATTGATCTCAAAATGGCGATATTACGGAAAATGTAAATCTCAAAATGGCGATATTACGGAAAATGTAATTTTAACACGATTTAGCCGAAATAGGATATGCTTGAATTTAGCCCCAAAATGTGCAAACAAAGTCAGACTTTTTTGTATCCGCCCACGGAAATGCAATTTCAACACGATTTAGGCGAAATAGGATACATGTATGCTTGAATTTTGCGCCAAAATATGCAAACAAAGTCATACTTTTTTGTGTCCGCCCAGTCCAACTGATCATGTGGAAGACACTGGCATAAAAAAGATTGAAATTTCGGCAATTATTGATCTCAAAATGGCGATATCACGGAAAATGAAATTTCAACACGATTTAGGCGAAATAGGATATGCTTGAATTTTGCGCCAAAATATGGAAACAAAGTCAGACTTTTTGTGTCCGCCAAGTCCAACTGATCATGTGGAAGACACTGGCAAGAAAAAAGATTGAAATTTTGGCAATTATTGATCTCAAAATGGCGATATCACGGAAAATACAATTTCAACACGATGTAGGCGAAATAGGATATGCTTGAATTTTGCGCCAAAATGTGCAAACAAAGTCAGACTTTTTTGTGTCTGCCCAGTCCAACTGATCATGTGGAAGACACTGGCAAGAAAAAAATATTGAAATTTCGGCAATTATTGATCTCAAAATGGCGATATCACGGAAAATACAATTTCAACACGATTTAGGCGAAATAGGATATGCTTGAATTTTGCGCCAAAATGTGCAAACAAAGTCAGACTTTTTTGTGTCCGCCCAGTCCAACTGATCATGTGGAAGACAATGGCAAGAAAAAAGATTGAAATTTCGGCAATTATTGATCTCAAAATGGCGATATCACGGAAAATGCAATTTCAACACGATTTAGGCGAAATAGGATATGCTTGAATTTTGCGCCAAAATTGCAAACAAAGTCAGACTTTTTGTGTCCGCAAAGTCCAACTGATCATGTGGAAGACACTGGCAAGAAAAAAGATTGAAATTTCGGCAATTATTGATCTCAAAATGGCGATATCACTGAAAATGCAATTTCAACACGATTTAGGCGAAATAGGATATGCTTGAATTTAGCCCCAAAATGTGCAAACAAAGTCAGACTTTTTTGTGTCCGCCCAGTCCAACTGATCATGTGGAAGACACTGGCAAAGAAAAAAAGATTGAAATTTCGGCAATTATTGACCTCAAAATGGCGATATCACGGAAAATGCAATTTCAACACGATTTAGGCGAAATAGGATACATGTATGCTTGAATTTTGCGCCAAAATATGCAAACAAAGTCATACTTTTTTGTGTCCGCCCAGTCCAACGTAGATTCTGTGGAAGACACTGGCATAAAAAAAGATTGAAATTTCGGCAATTATTGATCTCAAAATGGCGATATCACGGAAAATGCAATTTCAACACGATTTAGGCGAAATAGGATATGCTTGAATTTTGCGCCAAAATATGGAAACAAAGTCAGACTTTTTTGTGTCCGCCAAGTCCAACTGATCATGTGGAAGACACTGGCAAGAAAAAAAGATTGAAATTTTGGCAATTATTGATCTCAAAATGGCGATATCACGGAAAATACAATTTCAACACGATGTAGGCGAAATAGGATATGCTAAAATTTTGCGCCAAAATGTGCAAACAAAGTCAGACTTTTTGTGTCCGCCCAGCCCAACTGATCCTGTGGAAGACACTGGCAAGAAAAAAATATTGAAATTTTGGCAATTATTGATCTCAAAATGGCGATATCACGGAAAATACAATTTCAACATGATTTAGGCGAAATAGGATATGCTTGAATTTTGCGCCAAAATGTGCAAACAAAGTTAGACTTTTTTGTATCCGCCCAGTCCAACTGATCATGTGGAAGACACTGGCAAGAAAAAAGATTGAAATTTCGGCAATTATTGATCTCAAAATGGCGATATTACGCGAAATGTAATTTTAACACGATTTAGGCGAAATAGGATATGCTTGAATTTTGCGCCAAAATGTGCAAACAAAGTCAGACTTTTTTTGTATCCGCCCAGTCCAACTGATCATGTGGAAGACACTGGCAAGAAAAAAGATTGAAATTTCGGCAATTATTGATCTCAAAATGGCGATATCACTGAAAATGCAATTTCAACACGATTTAGGCGAAGTAGGATATGCTTGAATTTTGCCCCAAAATGTGCAAACAAAGTCAGACTTTTTTGTGTCCGCCCAGTCCAACTGATCATGTGGAAGACACTGGCAAAGAAAAAGATTGAAATTTCGGCAATTATTGACCTCAAAATGGCGATATCACGGAAAATGCAATTTCAACACGATTTAGGCGAAATAGGATATGCTTGAATTTTGCGCCAAAATGTGCAAACAAAGTCATACTTTTTTTGTGTCCGCCCAGTCCAACTGATCATGTGGAAGACACTGGCATATAAAAAAGATTGAAATTTCGGCAATTATTGATCTCAAAATGGCGATATCACGGAAAATGCAATTTCAACACGATTTAGGCGAAATAGGATATGCTTGAATTTTGCGCCAAAATGTGCAAACAAAGTCAGACTTTTTGTATCCGCCCAGTCCAACTGATCATGTGGAAGACACTGGCAAGAAAAAAAGATTAAAATTTCGGCAATTATTGATCTCAAAATGGCGATATTACGGAAAATGTAAATCTCAAAATGGCGATATTACGGAAAATGTAATTTTAACACGAAAATGTAATTTTAACACGATATGCTAGAATTTAGCCCCAAAATGTGCAAACAAAGTCAGACTTTTTTGTATCCGCCCACGGAAATGCAATTTCAACACGATTTAGGCGAAATAGGATACATGTATGCTAAATTTGCGCCAAAATATGCAAACAAAGTCATACTTTTTGTGTCCGCCCAGTCCAACTGATCATGTGGAAGACACTGGCATATAAAAAAGATTGAAATTTCGGCAATTATTGATCTCAAAATGGCGATATCACGGAAAATGAAATTTCAACACGATTTAGGCGAAATAGGATATGCTTGAATTTTGCGCCAAAATATGCAAACAAAGTCAGACTTTTTTTTGTGTCCGCCAAGTCCAACTGATCATGTGGAAGACACTGGCAAGAAAAAGATTGAAATTTTGGCAATTATTGATCTCAAAATGGCGATATCACGGAAAATACAATTTCAACACGATGTAGGCGAAATAGGATATGCTTGAATTTTGCGCCAAAATGTGCAAACAAAGTCAGACTTTTTTGTGTCTGCCCAGTCCAACTGATCATGTGAAAGACACTGGCAAGAAAAAAAAATATTGAAATTTCGGCAATTATTGATCTCAAAATGGCGATATCACGGAAAATACAATTTCAACACGATTTAGGCGAAATAGGATATGCTTGAATTTTGTGCCAAAATGTGCAAACAAAGTCAGACTTTTTTGTGTCCGCCCAGTCCAACTGATCATGTGGAAGACAATGGCAAGAAAAAAGATTGAAATTTCGGCAATTATTGATCTCAAAATGGCGATATCACGGAAAATGCAATTTCAACACGATTTAGGCGAAATAGGATATGCTTGAATTTTGCGCCAAAATTCGCAAACAAAGTCAGACTTTTTTGTGTCCGCAAAGTCCAACTGATCATGTGGAAGACACTGGCAAGAAAAAAGATTGAAATTTCGGCAATTATTGATCTCAAAATGGCGATATCACTGAAAATGCAATTTCAACACGATTTAGGCGAAGTAGGATATGCTTGAATTTAGCCCCAAAATGTGCAAACAAAGTCAGACTTTTTTGTGTCCGCCCAGTCCAACTGATCATGTGGAAGACACTGGCAAAGAAAAAGATTGAAATTTCGGCAATTATTGACCTCAAAATGGCGATATCACGGAAAATGCAATTTCAACACGATTTAGGCGAAATAGGATACATGTATGCTTGAATTTTGCGCCAAAATATGCAAACAAAGTCATACTTTTTGTGTCCGCCCAGTCCAACTGATCATGTGGAAGACACTGGCATAAAAAAGATTGAAATTTCGGCAATTATTGATCTCAAAATGGCGATATCACGGAAAATGCAATTTCAACACGATTTAGGCGAAATAGGATATGCTTGAATTTTGCGCCAAAATATGGAAACAAAGTCAGACTTTTTTGTGTCCGCCAAGTCCAACTGATCATGTGGAAGACACTGGCAAGAAAAAAGATTGAAATTTTGGCAATTATTGATCTCAAAATGGCGATATCACGGAAAATACAATTTCAACACGATGTAGGCGAAATAGGATATGCTAAAATTTTGCGCCAAAATGTGCAAACAAAGTCAGACTTTTTTGTGTCCGCCCAGTCCAACTGATCATGTGGAAGACACTGGCAAGAAAAAATATTGAAATTTTGGCAATTATTGATCTCAAAATGGCGATATCACGGAAAATACAATTTCAACATGATTTAGGCGAAATAGGATATGCTTGAATTTTGCGCCAAAATGTGCAAACAAAGTTAGACTTTTTTGTATCCGCCCAGTCCAACTGATCATGTGGAAGACACTGGCAAAAAAAAAAAGATTGAAATTTCGGCAATTATTGATCTCAAAATGGCGATATTACGGAAAATGTAATTTTAACACGATTTAGGCGAAATAGGATATGTTTGAATTTTGCGCCAAAATGTGCAAACAAAGTCAGACTTTTTTGTATCCGCCCAGTCCAACTGATCATGTGGAAGACACTGGCAAGAAAAAAGATTGAAATTTCGGCAATTATTGATCTCAAAATGGCGATATCACTGAAAATGCAATTTCAACACGATTTAGGCGAAATAGGATATGCTTGAATTTAGCCCCAAAATGTGCAAACAAAGTCAGACTTTTTTGTGTCCGCCCAGTCCAACTGATCATGTGGAAGACACTGGCAAAGAAAAAAGATTGAAATTTCGGCAATTATTGATCTCAAAATGGCGATATCACGGAAAATGCAATTTCAACACGATTTAGGCGAAATAGGATATGTATTGAATTTTGCGCCAAAATATGCAAACAAAGTCAGACTTTTTTGTGTCCGCCCAGTCCAACTGATCATGTGGAAGACACTGGCATATAAAAAAGATTGAAATTTCGGCAATTATTGATCTCAAAATGGCGATATCACGGAAAATGCAATTTCAACACGATTTAGGCGAAATAGGATATGCTTGAATTTTGCGCCAAAATGTGCAAACAAAGTCAGACTTTTTGTATCCGCCCAGTCCAACTGATCATGTGGAAGACACTGGCAAGAAAAAAGATTGAAATTTCGGCAATTATTGATCTCAAAATGGCGATATTACGGAAAATGTAAATCTCAAAATGGCGATATTACGGAAAATGTAATTTTAACACGAAAATGTAATTTTAACACGATATGCTTGAATTTAGCCCCAAAATATGCAAACAAAGTCAGACTTTTTTGTGTCCGCCAAGTCCAACTGATCATGTGGAAGACACTGGCAAGAAAAAAGATTGAAATTTTGGCAATTATTGATCTCAAAATGGCGATATCACGGAAAATACAATTTCAACACGATGTAGGCGAAATAGGATATGCTTGAATTTTGCGCCAAAATGTGCAAACAAAGTCAGACTTTTTTGTGTCTGCCCAGTCCAACTGATCATGTGGAAGACACTGGCAAGAAAAAATATTGAAATTTCGGCAATTATTGATCTCAAAATGGCGATATCACGGAAAATACAATTTCAACACGATTTAGGCGAAATAGGATATGCTTGAATTTTGCGCCAAAATGTGCAAACAAAGTCAGACTTTTTTGTGTCCGCCCAGTCCAACTGATCATGTGGAAGACACTGGCCAGTAAAAAAGATTGAAATTTCGGCAATTATTGATCTCAAAATGGCGATATCACGGAAAATGCAATTTCAACACGATTTAGGCGAAATAGGATATGCTTGAATTTTGCGCCAAAATTGCAAACAAAGTCAGACTTTTTTGTGTCCGCAAAGTCCAACTGATCATGTGGAAGACACTGGCAAGAAAAAAGATTGAAATTTCGGCAATTATTGATCTCAAAATGGCGATATCACTGAAAATGCAATTTCAACACGATTTAGGCGAAATAGGATATGCTTGAATTTAGCCCCAAAATGTGCAAACAAAGTCAGACTTTTTTGTGTCCGCCCAGTCCAACTGATCATGTGGAAGACACTGGCAAAAAAAAAAGATTGAAATTTCGGCAATTATTGATCTCAAAATGGCGATATCACGGAAAATGCAATTTCAACACGATTTAGGCGAAATAGGATATGCTTGAATTTTGCGCCAAAATGTGCAAACAAAGTCAGACTTTTTTGTGTCCGCCCAGTCCAACTGATCATGTGGAAGACACTGGCAAGAAAAAAGATTGAAATTTTGGCAATTATTGATCTCAAAATGGCGATATCACGGAAAATACAATTTCAACACGATGTAGGCGAAATAGGATATGCTTGAATTTTGCGCCAAAATGTGCAAACAAAGTCAGACTTTTTGTGTCCGCCCAGTCCAACTGATCATGTGGAAGACACTGGCAAGAAAAAAAAATATTGAAATTTTGGCAATTATTGATCTCAAAATGGCGATATCACGGAAAATACAATTTCAACATGATTTAGGCGAAATAGGATATGCTTGAATTTTGCGCCAAAATGTGCAAACAAAGTTAGACTTTTTTTGTATCCGCCCAGTCCAACTGATCATGTGGAAGACACTGGCAAGAAAAAAGATTGAAATTTCGGCAATTATTGATCTCAAAATGGCGATATTACGGAAATGTAATTTTAACACGATTTAGGCGAAATAGGATATGCTTGAATTTTGCGCCAAAATGTGCAAACAAAGTCAGACTTTTTTGTATCCGCCCAGTCCAACTGATCATGTGGAAGACACTGGCAAGAAAAAAGATTGAAATTTCGGCAATTATTGATCTCAAAATGGCGATATTACGGAAATTGTAAATCTCAAAATGGCGATATTACGGAAAATGTAATTTTAACACGAAAATGTAATTTTAACACGATATGCTTGAATTTAGCCCCAAAATGTGCAAACAAAGTCAGACTTTTTTGTGTCCGCCCAGTCCAACTGATCATGTGGAAGACACTCGCCAATTTGAGATCAATAATTGCCAAAATTTCAACACGATTTAGGCGAAATAGGATATGCTTGAATTTTGCGCCAAAATGTGCAAACAAAGTCAGACTTTTTGTGTCTGCCCAGTCCAACTGATCATGTGGAAGACACTGGCAAGAAAAAAGATTGAAATTTCGGCAATTATTGATCTCAAAATGGCGATATCACGGAAAATGCAATTTCAACACGATTTAGGCGAAATAGGATATGCTTGAATTTTGCGCCAAAATTCGCAAACAAAGTCAGACTTTTTTTTGTCCGCAAAGTCCAACTGATCATGTGGAAGACACTGGCAAGAAAAAAGATTGAAATTTCGGCAATTATTGATCTCAAAATGGCGATATCACGGAAAATGCAATTTCAACACGATTTAGGCGAAATAGGATATGCTTGAATTTTGCGCCAAAATATGGAAACAAAGTCAGACTTTTTGTGTCCGCCAAGTCCAACTGATCATGTGGAAGACACTGGCAAGAAAAAAGATTGAAATTTTGGCAATTATTGATCTCAAAATGGCGATATCACGGAAAATACAATTTCAACACGATTTAGGCGAAATAGGATATGCTTGAATTTTGCGCCAAAATGTGCAAACAAAGTCAGACTTTTTGTGTCCGCCCAGTCCAACTGATCATGTGGAAGACACTGGCAAGAAAAAATATTGAAATTTTGGCAATTATTGATCTCAAAATGGCGATATCACGGAAAATACAATTTCAACATGATTTAGGCAATATAGGATATGCTTGAATTTTGCGCCAAAATGTGCAAACAAAGTCAGACTTTTTTGTATCCGCCCAGTCCAACTGAACATGTGGAAGACACTGGCAAGAAAAAAAAGATTGAAATTTCGGCAATTATTGATCTCAAAATGGCGATATCACGCGAAAATGTAATTTCAACACGATTTAGGCGAAATAGGATATGCTTGAATTTTGCGCCAAAATGTGCAAACAAAGTCAGACTTTTTTGTATCCGCCCAGTCCAACTGATCATGTGGAAGACACTGGCAAGAAAAAAAGATTGAAATTTCGGCAATTATTGATCTCAAAATGGCGATATTACGGAAATTGTAAATCTCAAAATGGCGATATTACGGAAAATGTAATTTTAACACGAAAATGTAATTTTAACACGATATGCTTGAATTTAGCCCCAAAATGTGCAAACAAAGTCAGACTTTTTTGTATCCGCCCAGTCGAACTGATCATGTGGAAGACACTGGCAGGAAAAAAGATTGAAATTTCGGCAATTATTGATCTCAAAATGGCGATATCACGGAAAATGCAATTTCAACACGATTTAGGCGAAATAGGATATGCTTGAATTTAGCCCCAAAATGTGCAAACAAAGTCAGACTTTTTTGTGTCCGCCCAGTCCAACTGATCATGTGGAAGACACTCGCCAATTTGAGATCAATAAGATCAATAATTGCCAAAATTTCAACACGATTTAGGCGAAATAGGATATGCTTGAATTTTGCGCCAAAATGTGCAAACAAAGTCAGACTTTTTGTGTCTGCCCAGTCCAACTGATCATGTGGAAGACACTGGCAAGAAAAAAATTTCGGCATTGAAATTTCGGCAATTATTGATCTCAAAATGGCGATATCACGGAAAATGCAATTTCAACACGATTTAGGCGAAATAGGATATGCTTGAATTTTGCGCCAAAATGTGCAAACAAAGTCAGACTTTTTTGTGTCCGCAAAGTCCAACTGATCATGTGAAAGACACTGGCAAGAAAAAAAAGATTGAAATTTCGGCAATTATTGATCTCAAAATGGCGATATCACGGAAAATGCAATTTCAACACGATTTAGGCGAAATAGGATATGCTTGAATTTTGCGCCAAAATATGCAAACAAAGTCAGACTTTTTGTGTCCGCCAGTCCAACTGATCATGTGGAAGACACTGGCAAGAAAAAAGATTGAAATTTTGGCAATTATTGATCTCAAAATGGCGATATCACGGAAAATACAATTTCAACACGATTTAGGCGAAATAGGATATGCTTGAATTTTGCGCCAAAATGTGCAAACAAAGTCAGACTTTTTGTGTCCGCCCAGTCCAACTGATCATGTGGAAGACACTGGCAAGAAAAAATATTGAAATTTCGGCAATTATTGATCTCAAAATGGCGATATCACGGAAAATGCAATTTCAACACGATTTAGGCGAAATAGGATATGCTTGAATTTTGCGCCAAAATGTGCAAACAAAGTCAGACTTTTTGTATCCGCCCAGTCCAACTGATCATGTGGAAGACACTGGCAAGAAAAAAGATTGAAATTTCGGCAATTATTGATCTCAAAATGGCGATATTACGGAAAATGTAAATCTCAAGATGGCGATATTACGAAAATGTAATTTTACGAAAATGTAATTTTAACACGATATGCTTGAATTTAGCCCCAAAATGTGCAAACAAAGTCAGACTTTTTTGTGTCCGCCCAGTCGAACTGATCATGTGGAAGACACTGGCAAGAAAAAAGATTGAAATTTCGGCAATTATTGATCTCAAAATGGCGATATCACGGAAAATGCAATTTCAACACGATTTAGGCGAAATAGGATATGCTTGAATTTAGCCCCAAAATGTGCAAACAAAGTCAGACTTTTTTGTGTCCTCCCAGTCCAACTGATCATGTGGAAGACACTCGCCAATTTGAGATTAATAATTGCCAAAATTTCAACACGATTTAGGCGAAATAGGATATGCTTGAATTTTGCGCCAAAATGTGCAAACAAAGTCAGACTTTTTGTGTCTGCCCAGTCCAACTGATCATGTGGAAGACACTGGCAAGAAAAAAATATTGAAATTTCGGCAATTATTGATCTCAAAATGGCGATATCACGGAAAATACAATTTCAACACGATGTAGGCGAAATAGGATATGCTTGAATTTTGCGCCAAAATGTGCAAACAAAGTCAGACTTTTTGTGTCCGCCCAGTCCAACTGATCATGTGGAAGACACTGGCAAGAAAAAAATATTGAAATTTTGGCAATTATTGATCTCAAAATGGCGATATCACGGAAAATACAATTTCAACACGATTTAGGCGAAATAGGATATGCTTGAATTTTGCGCCAAAATGTGCAAACAAAGTCAGACTTTTTTGTATCCGCCCAGTCCAACTGATCATATGGAAGACACTGGCAAGAAAAAAGATTGAAATTTCGGCAATTATTGATCTCAAAATGGCGATATTACACGAAAATGTAATTTCAACACGATTTAGGCGAAATAGGATATGCTTGAATTTTGCGCCAAAATGTGCAAACAAAGTCAGACTTTTTGTGTCCGCCCAGTCCAACTGAGCATGTGGCAGACACTGGCAAGAAAAATATTGAAATTTCGGCAATTATTGATCTCAAAATGGCGATATCACGGAAAATACAATTTCAACACGATTTAGGCGAAATAGGATATGCTTGAATTTTGCGCCAAAATGTGCAAACAAAGTCAGACTTTTTTGTATCCGCCCAGTCCAACTGATCATGTGGAAGACACTGGCAAGAAAAAAGATTGAAATTTCGGCAATTATTGATCTGAAAATGGCGATATTACGGAAATTGTAAATCTCAAAATGGCGATATTACGGAAAATGTAATTTTAACACGAAAATGTAATTTTAACACGATATGCTTGAATTTAGCCCCAAAATGTGCAAACAAAGTCAGACTTTTTGTGTCCGCCCAGTCCAACTGATCATGTGGAAGACACTGGCAAGAAAAAAGATTGAAATTTCGGCAATTATTGATCTCAAAATGGCGATATCACGGAAAATGCAATTTCAACACGATTTAGGCGAAATAGGATATGCTTGAATTTTGCGCCAAAATTGCAAACAAAGTCAGACTTTTTTGTGTCCGCAAAGTCCAACTGATCATGTGGAAGACACTGGCAAGAAAAAAGATTGAAATTTTGGCAATTATTGATCTCAAAATGGCGATATCACGGAAAATACAATTTCAACACGATGTAGGCGAAATAGGATATGCTTGAATTTTGCGCCAAAATGTGCAAACAAAGTCAGACTTTTTATATTACTGACAAGTCTAACTGATCATGTGGAAGACACTGGCAAGAAAAAATATTGAAATTTTGGCAATTATTGATCTCAAAATGGCGATATCACGGAAAATGCAATTTCAACACGATTTAGGCGAAATAGGATATGCTTGAATTTTGCGCCAAAATGTGCAAACAAAGTCAGACTTTTTTGTATCCGCCCAGTTCAACTGATCATGTGGAAGACACTGGCAAGAAAAAAGATTGAAATTTCGGCAATTATTGATCTCAAAATGGCGATATTACGGAAAATGTAAATCTCAAAATGGCGATATTACGGAAAATGTAATTTTAACACGAAAATGTAATTTTAACACGATATGCTTGAATTTAGCCCCAAAATGTGCAAACAAAGTCAGACTTTTTGTATCCGCCCAGTCGAACTGATCATGTGGAAGACACTGGCAGGAAAAAAGATTGAAATTTCGGCAATTATTGATCTCAAAATGGCGATATCACGGAAAATGCAATTTCAACACGATTTAGGCGAAATAGGATATGCTTGAATTTAGCCCCAAAATGTGCAAACAAAGTCAGACTTTTTTGTGTCCGCCCAGTCCAACTGATCACGTGGAAGACACTCGCCAATTTGAGATCAATAATTGCCAAAATTTCAACACGATTTAGGCGAAATAGGATATGCTTGAATTTTGCGCCAAAATGTGCAAACAAAGTCAGACTTTTGTGTCTGCCCAGTCCAACTGATCATGTGGAAGACACTGGCAAGAAAAAATATTGAAATTTCGGCAATTATTGATCTCAAAATGGCGATATCACGGAAAATACAATTTCAACACGATTTAGGCGAAATAGGATATGCTTGAATTTTGTGCCAAAATGTGCAAACAAAGTCAGACTTTTTTGTGTCCGCCCAGTCCAACTGATCATGTGGAAGACACTGGCAAGAAAAAAGATAGAAATTTCGGCAATTATTGATCTCAAAATGGCGATATCACGGAAAATGCAATTTCAACACGATTTAGGCGAAATAGGATATGCTTGAATTTTGCGCTAAAATGTGCAAACAAAGTCATACTTTTTGTGTCCGCCCAGTCCAACTGATCATGTGGAAGACACTGGCAAGAAAAAAGATTGAAATTTCGGCAATTATTGATCTCAAAATGGCGATATCACGGAAAATGCAATTTCAACACGATTTAGGCGAAATAGGATATGCTTGAATTTTGCGCCAAAATATGCAAACAATGTCAGACTTTTTTGTGTCCGCTAAGTCCAACTGATCATGTGGAAGACACTGGCAGGAAAAAAAAGATTGAAATTTCGGCAATTATTGATCTCAAAATGGCGATATCACGGAAAATGCAATTTCAACACGATTTAGGGGAAATAGGATATGCTTGAATTTAGCCCCAAAATGTGCAAACAAAGTCATACTTTTTGTGTCCGCCCAGTCCAACTGATCATGTGGAAGACACTGGCAAGAAAAAAGATTGAAATTTCGGCAATTATTGATCTCAAAATGGCGATATCACGGAAAATGCAATTTCAACACGATTTAGGCGAAATAGGATATGCTTGAATTTTGCGCCAAAATGTGCAAACAAAGTCAGACTTGTTTGTGTCCGCCCAGTCCAACTGATCATGTGGAAGACACTGGCAAGAAAAAATATTGAAATTTTGGCAATTATTGATCTCAAAATGGCGATATCACGGAAAATACAATTTCAACATGATTTAGGCGAAATAGGATATGCTTGAATTTAGCCCCAAAATGTGCAAACAAAGTCAGACTTTTTTGTGTCCGCCCAGTCGAACTGATCATGTGGAAGACACTGGCAGGAAAAAAGATTGAAATTTCGGCAATTATTGATCTCAAAATGGCGATATCACGGAAAATGCAATTTCAACACGATTTAGGCGAAATAGGATATGCTTGAATTTAGCCCCAAAATGTGCAAACAAAGTCAGACTTTTTTGTGTCCGCCCAGTCCAACTGATCATGTGGAAGACACTCGCCAATTTGAGATCAATAATTGCCAAAATTTCAACACGATTTAACCGAAATAGGATATGCTTGAATTTTGCGCCAAAATGTGCAAACAAAGTCAGACTTTTTGTGTCTGCCCAGTCCAACTGATCATGTGGAAGACACTGGCAAGAAAAAATATTGAAATTTCGGCAATTATTGATCTCAAAATGGCGATATCACGGAAAATACAATTTCAACACGATTTAGGCGAAATAGGATATGCTTGAATTTTGTGCCAAAATGTCCAAACAAAGTCAGACTTTTTTGTGTCCGCCCAGTCCAACTGATCATGTGGAAGACACTGGCAAGAAAAAGATTGAAATTTCGGCAATTATTGATCTCAAAATGGCGATATCACGGAAAATGCAATTTCAACACGATTTAGGCGAAATAGGATATGCTTGAATTTTGCGCCAAAATTCGCAAACAAAGTCAGACTTTTTTTGTGTCCGCAAAGTCCAACTGATCATGTGGAAGACACTCGCCAATTTGAGATCAATAATTGCCAAAATTTCAACACGATTTAGGCGAAATAGGATATGCTTGAATTTTGCGCCAAAATGTGCAAACAAAGTCAGACTTTTTGTGTCTGCCCAGTCCAACTGATCATGTGGAAGACACTGGCAAGAAAAAAAATATTGAAATTTCGGCAATTATTGATCTCAAAATGGCGATATCACGGAAAATACAATTTCAACACGATTTAGGCGAAACAGGATATGCTTGAATTGTGTGCCAAAATGTGCAAACAAAGTCAGACTTTTTTGTGTCCGCCCAGTCCAACTGATCATGTGGAAGACACTGGCAAGAAAAAAGATAGAAATTTCGGCAATTATTGATCTCAAAATGGCGATATCACGGAAAATGCAATTTCAACACGATTTAGGCGAAATAGGATATGCTTGAATTTTGCGCCAAAATGTGCAAACAAAGTCATACTTTTTGTGTCCGCCCAGTCCAACTGATCATGTGGAAGACACTGGCAAGAAAAAAGATTGAAATTTCGGCAATTATTGATCTCAAAATGGCGATATCACGGAAAATGCAATTTTAACACGATTTAGGCGAAATAGCATATGCTTGAATTTTGCGCCAAAATATGCAAACAAAGTCAGACTTTTTTGTGTCCGCTAAGTCCAACTGATCATGTGGAAGACACTGGCAAGAAAAAAAGATTGAAATTTCGGCAATTATTGATCTCAAAATGGCGATATCACGGAAAATGCAATTTCAACACGATTTAGGCGAAATAGGATATGCTTGAATTTAGCCCCAAAATGTTCAAACAAAGTCAGACTTTTTGTGTCCGCCCTGTCCAACTGATCATGTGGAAGACACTGGCAAGAAAAAAGATTGAAATTTCGGCAATTATTGATCTCAAAATGGCGATATCACGGAAAATACAATTTCAACACGATTTAGGCGAAATAGGATATGCTTGAATTTTGCGCCAAAATGTGCAAACAAAGTCAGACTTTTTTGTGTCTGCCCAGTCCAACTGATCATGTGGAAGACACTAGCAAGAAAAAATATTGAAATTTCGGCAATTATTGATCTCAAAATGGCGATATCACGGAAAATACAATTTCAACACGATTTAGGCGAAATAGGATATGCTTGAATTTTGCCCAAAATGTGCAAACAAAGTCAGACTTTTTTGTGTCCGCCCAGTCCAACTGATCATGTGGAAGACACTGGCAAGAAAAAAGATTGAAATTTCGGCAATTATTGATCTCAAAATGGCGATATCACGGAAAATGCAATTTCAACACGATTTAGGCGAAATAGGATATGCTTGAATTTTGCGCCAAAATTGCAAACAAAGTCAGACTTTTTTGTGTCCGCAAAGTCCAACTGATCATGTGGAAGACACTGGCAAGAAAAAAGATTGAAATTTCGGCAATTATTGATCTCAAAATGGCGATATCACTGAAAATGCAATTTCAACACGATTTAGGCGAAATAGGATATGCTTGAATTTAGCCCCAAAATGTGCAAACAAAGTCAGACTTTTTTGTGTCCGCCCAGTCCAACTGATCATGTGGAAGACACTGGCAAAGAAAAAAGATTGAAATTTCGGCAATTATTGACCTCAAAATGGCGATATCACGGAAAATGCAATTTCAACACGATTTAGGCGAAATAGGATATGCTTGAATTTTGCGCCAAAATATGCAAACAAAGTCAGACTTTTTTGTGTCCGCCCAGTCCAACTGATCATGTGGAAGACACTGGCAAGATTAAAGATTGAAATTTCGGCAATTATTGATCTCAAAATGGCGATATCACGGAAAATACAATTTCAACACGATTTAGGCGAAATACAATATGCTTGATTTGAGCGCCAAAATATGCAAACAAAGTCAGACTTTTTTGTGTCCGCCAAGTCCAACTGATCATGTGGAAGACACTGGCAAGAAAAAAGATTGAAATTTCGGCAATTATTGATCTCAAAATGGCGATATCACGGAAAATACAATTTCAACACGATTTAGGCGAAATAGGATATGCTTGAATTTTGCGCCAAAATGTGCAAACAAAGTCAGACTTTTTGTGTCCGCCCAGTCCAACTGATCATGTGGAAGACACTGGCAAGAAAAAAATTTGAAATTTTGGCAATTATTGATCTCAAAATGGCGATATCACGGAAAATACAATTTCAACACGATTTTAGGCGAAATAGGATATGCTTGAATTTTGCGCCAAAATGTGCAAACAAAGTCAGACTTTTTTGTGTCCGCCCAGTCCAACTGATCATGTGGAAGACACTGGCAAGAAAAAAGATTGAAATTTCGGCAATTATTGATCTCAAAATGGCGATATCACGGAAAATGTAATTTCAACACGATTTAGGCGAAATAGGATATGCTTGAATTTTGCGCCAAAATGTGCAAACAAAGTCAGACTTTTTTGTATCCGCCCAGTCCAACTGATCATGTGGAAGACACTGGCAAGAAAAAAGATTGAAATTTCGGCAATTATTGATCTCAAAATGGCGATATTACGGAAATTGTAAATCTCAAAATGGCGATATTACGGAAAATGTAATTTTAACACGATTTAGGCGAAACAGGATATGCTTGAATTTAGCCCCAAAATGTGCAAACAAAGTCAGACTTTTTTGTGTCCGCCAAGTCCAACTGATCATGTGGAAGACACTGGCAAGCAAAAACATTGAAATTTCGGCAATTATTGATCTCAAAATGGCGATATCACGGAAAATACAATTTCAACACGATTTAGGCGAAATAGGATATGCTTGAATTTTGTGCCAAAATGTGCAAACAAAGTCAGACTTTTTTGTGTCCGCCCAGTCCAACTGATCATGTGGAAGACACTGGCAAGAAAAAAAGATTGAAATTTTGGCAATTATTGATCTCAAAATGGCGATATCACGGAAAATACAATTTCAACACGATTTAGGCGAAATAGGATATGCTTGAATTTTGCGCCAAAATGTGCAAACAAAGTCAGACTTTTTGTGTCTGCCCAGTCCAACTGATCATGTGGAAGACACTGGCAAGAAAAAATATTGAAATTTCGGCAATTATTGATCTCAAAATGGCGATATCACGGAAAATACAATTTCAACACGATTTAGGCGAAATAGGATATGCTTGAATTTTGTGCCAAAATGTGCAAACAAAGTCAGACTTTTTTGTGTCCGCCCAGTCCAACTGATCATGTGGAAGACACTGGCAAGAAAAAAGATTGAAATTTCGGCAATTATTGATCTCAAAATGGCGATATCACGGAAAATGCAATTTCAACACGATTTAGGCGAAATAGGATATGCTTGAATTTTGCGCCAAAATTCGCAAACAAAGTCAGACTTTTTTGTGTCCGCAAAGTCCAACTGATCATGTGGAAGACACTGGCAAGAAAAAAGATTGAAATTTCGGCAATTATTGATCTCAAAATGGCGATATCACTGAAAATGCAATTTCAACACGATTTAGGCGAAATAGGATATGCTTGAATTTAGCCCCAAAATGTGCAAACAAAGTCAGACTTTTTTGTGTCCGCCCAGTCCAACTGATCATGTGGAAGACACTGGCAAAGAAAAAAGATTGAAATTTCGGCAATTATTGACCTCAAAATGGCGATATCACGGAAAATGCAATTTCAACACGATTTAGGCGAAATAGGATACATGTATGCTTGAATTTTGCGCCAAAATATGCAAACAAAGTCATACTTTAATGGTGCGCGCACCGTCGAGCTCTTCATGTGGAACATACTGGCAACACAACAGATTGAACGAGCGTGGAGTATTAGTATCAAAATGGCGATATCACGGAAAATGCAATTTCAACACGATTTAGGCGAAATAGGATATGCTTGAATTTTGCGCCAAAATATGCAAACAAAGTCAGACTTTTTTGTGTCCGCCAAGTCCAACTGATCATGTGGAAGACACTGGCAAGAAAAAAGATTGAAATTTTGGCAATTATTGATCTCAAAATGGCGATATCACGGAAAATACAATTTCAACACGATTTAGGCGAAATAGGATATGCTTGAATTTTGCGCCAAAATGTGCAAACAAAGTCAGACTTTTTTGTGTCCGCCCAGTCCAACTGATCATGTGGAAGACACTGGCAAGAAAAAAAAGATTGAAATTTCGGCAATTATTGATCTCAAAATGGCGATATCACGGAAAATACAATTTCAACACGATTTAGGCCAAATCGCACATGCCAGAATTGAAGGCCAAAATGTAGAAAAAAAGTCAAACTTTTTGTATCCGCCCAGTCCAACTGATCATGTGGAAGACACTGGCAAGAAAAAAGATTGAAATTTCGGCAATTATTGATCTCAAAATGGCGATATTACGAGAAATGTAATTTTAACACGATTTAGGCGAAATAGGATATGCTTGAATTTTGCGCCAAAATGTGCAAACAAAGTCAGACTTTTTGTATCCGCCCAGTCCAACTGATCATGTGGAAGACACTGGCAAGAAAAAAGATTGAAATTTCGGCAATTATTGATCTCAAAATGGCGATATTACGGAAAATGTAAATCTCAAAATGGCGATTTAGGCGAAATAGGATATGCTTGAATTTTGCCCCAAAATGTGCAAACAAAGTCAGACTTTTTTGTATCCGCCCAGTCCAACTGATCATGTGGAAGACACTGGCAGGAAAAAAGATTGAAATTTCGGCAATTATTGATCTCAAAATGGCGATATCACGGAAAATGCAATTTCAACACGATTTAGGCGAAATAGGATATGCTTGAATTTAGCCCCAAAATGTGCAAACAAAGTGTATTTGTGTCCGCCCAGATATCGTGGAAGACATTTTGAGATCAATAATTGCCAAAAATTTCAACACGATTTAACCGAAATAGGATATGCTTGAATTTTGCGCCAAAATGTGCAAACAAAGTCAGACTTTTTGTGTCTGCCCAGTCCAACTGATCATGTGGAAGACACTGGCAAGAAAAAAGATTGAAATTTCGGCAATTATTGATCTCAAAATGGCGATATCACGGAAAATGCAATTTCAACACGATTTAGGCGAAATAGGATATGCTTGAATTTTGCGCCAAAATGTGCAAACAAAGTCAGACTTTTTTGTGTCCGCAAAGTCCAACTGATCATGTGGAAGACACTGGCAAGAAAAAAAGATTGAAATTTTGGCAATTATTGATCTCAAAATGGCGATATCACGGAAAATACAATTTCAACACGATGTAGGCGAAATAGGATATGCTTGAATTTTGCGCCAAAATGTGCAAACAAAGTCAGACTTTTTTGTGTCCGCCCAGTCTAACTGATCATGTGGAAGACACTGGCAAGAAAAAAAGATTGAAATTTTGGCAATTATTGATCTCAAAATGGCGATATCACGGAAAATACAATTTCAACACGATTTAGGCGAAATAGGATATGCTTGAATTTTGCGCCAAAATGTGCAAACAAAGTCAGACTTTTTTGTATCCGCCCAGTTCAACTGATCATGTGGAAGACACTGGCAAGAAAAAAAATTGAAATTTCGGCAATTATTGATCTCAAAATGGCGATATTACGGAAAATGTAAATCTCAAAATGGCGATATTACGGAAAATGTAATTTTAACACGAAAATGTAATTTTAACACGATATGCTTGAATTTAGCCCCAAAATGTGCAAACAAAGTCAGACTTTTTTGTGTCCGCCCAGTCGAACTGATCATGTGGAAGACACTGGCAGGAAAAAAGATTGAAATTTCGGCAATTATTGATCTCAAAATGGCGATATCACGGAAAATGCAATTTCAACACGATTTAGGCGAAATAGGATATGCTTGAATTTAGCCCCAAAATGTGCAAACAAAGTCAGACTTTTTTGTGTCCGCCCAGTCCAACTGATCACGTGGAAGACACTCGCCAATTTGAGATCAATAATTGCCAAAATTTCAACACGATTTAGGCGAAATAGGATATGCTTGAATTTTGCGCCAAAATGTGCAAACAAAGTCAGACTTTTTGTGTCTGCCCAGTCCAACTGATCATGTGGAAGACACTGGCAAGAAAAAAATATTGAAATTTCGGCAATTATTGATCTCAAAATGGCGATATCACGGAAAATACAATTTCAACACGATTTAGGCGAAATAGGATATGCTTGAATTTAGCCCCAGCATGTGCAAACAAAGTCAGACTTTTTGTGTCCGCCCAGTCCAACTGATCATGTGGAAGACACTGGCAAGGAAAAAGATAGAAATTTCGGCAATTATTGATCTCAAAATGGCGATATCACGGAAAATGCAATTTCAACACGATTTAGGCGAAATAGGATATGCTTGAATTTTGCGCCAAAATGTGCAAACAAAGTCATACTTTTTTGTGTCCGCCCAGTCCAACTGATCATGTGGAAGACACTGGCAAGAAAAAAGATTGAAATTTCGGCAATTATTGATCTCAAAATGGCGATATCACGGAAAATGCAATTTCAACACGATTTAGGCGAAATAGGATATGCTTGAATTTTGCGCCAAAATATGCAAACAATGTCAGACTTTTTTGTGTCCGCTAAGTCCAACTGATCATGTGGAAGACACTGGCAGGAAAAAAGATTGAAATTTCGGCAATTATTGATCTCAAAATGGCGATATCACGGAAAATGCAATTTCAACACGATTTAGGCGAAATAGGATATGCTTGAATTTAGCCCCAAAATGTGCAAACAAAGTCATACTTTTTGTGTCCGCCCAGTCCAACTGATCATGTGGAAGACACTGGCAAGAAAAAAGATTGAAATTTCGGCAATTATTGATCTCAAAATGGCGATATCACGGAAAATGCAATTTCAACACGATTTAGGCGAAATAGGATATGCTTGAATTTTGCGCCAAAATGTGCAAACAAAGTCAGACTTGTTTGTGTCCGCCCAGTCCAACTGATCATGTGGAAGACACTGGCAAGAAAAAATATTGAAATTTTGGCAATTATTGATCTCAAAATGGCGATATCACGGAAAATACAATTTCAACATGATTTAGGCGAAATAGGATATGCTTGAATTTAGCCCCAAAATGTGCAAACAAAGTCAGACTTTTTTGTATCCGCCCAGTCGAACTGATCATGTGGAAGACACTGGCAGGAAAAAAGATTGAAATTTCGGCAATTATTGATCTCAAAATGGCGATATCACGGAAAATGCAATTTCAACACGATTTAGGCGAAATAGGATATGCTTGAATTTAGCCCCAAAATGTGCAAACAAAGTCAGACTTTTTTGTGTCCGCCCAGTCCAACTGATCATGTGGAAGACACTCGCCAATTTGAGATCAATAATTGCCAAAATTTCAACACGATTTAGGCGAAATAGGATATGCTTGAATTTTGCGCCAAAATGTGCAAACAAAGTCAGACTTTTTGTGTCTGCCCAGTCCAACTGATCATGTGGAAGACACTGGCAAGAAAAAATATTGAAATTTCGGCAATTATTGATCTCAAAATGGCGATATCACGGAAAATACAATTTCAACACGATTTAGGCGAAATAGGATATGCTTGAATTTTGTGCCAAAATGTCCAAACAAAGTCAGACTTTTTTGTGTCCGCCCAGTCCAACTGATCATGTGGAAGACACTGGCAAGAAAAAAGATTGAAATTTCGGCAATTATTGATCTCAAAATGGCGATATCCGGAAAATGCAATTTCAACACGATTTAGGCGAAATAGGATATGCTTGAATTTTGCGCCAAAATTCGCAAACAAAGTCAGACTTTTTTTGTGTCCGCAAAGTCCAACTGATCATGTGGAAGACACTCGCCAATTTGAGATCAATAATTGCCAAAATTTCAACACGATTTAGGTGAAATAGGATATGCTTGAATTTTGCGCCAAAATGTGCAAACAAAGTCAGACTATTTTGTGTCTGCCCAGTCCAACTGATCATGTGGAAGACACTGGCAAGAAAAAAAATATTGAAATTTCGGCAATTATTGATCTCAAAATGGCGATATCACGGAAAATACAATTTCAACACGATTTAGGCGAAACAGGATATGCTTGAATTTTGTGCCAAAATGTGCAAACAAAGTCAGACTTTTTTGTGTCCGCCCAGTCCAACTGATCATGTGGAAGACACTGGCAAGAAAAAAGATTGAAATTTCGGCAATTATTGATCTCAAAATGGCGATATCACGGAAAATGCAATTTCAACACGATTTAGGGATCATCTACGCTACCTAGTCAA
>NW_027305692.1:24730-87342 GCF_039555335.1 Amphiura filiformis
TTTGTGTCCGCCGTATCCAACTGAAAATGTGGAAGACACTGGCAAGAAAAAAGATTGAAATTTCGGCAATTATTGATCTCAAAATGGCGATATCACGGAAAATGCAATTTTAACACGATTTAGGCGAAATAGCATATGCTTGAATTTTGCGCCAAAATATGCAAACAAAGTCAGACTTTTTTGTGTCCGCTAAGTCCAACTGATCATGTGGAAGATACTGGCAAGAAAAAAAGATTGAAATTTCGGCAATTATTGATCTCAAAATGGCGATATCACGGAAAATGCAATTTCAACACGATTTAGGCGAAATAGGATATGCTTGAATTTAGCCCCAAAATGTTCAAACAAAGTCAGACTTTTTTGTGTCCGCCCTGTCCAACTGATCATGTGGAAGACACTGGCAAGAAAAAAGATTGAAATTTCGGCAATTATTGATCTCAAAATGGCGATATTACGGAAAATGTAAATCTCAAAATGGCGATATTACGGAAAATGTAATTTTAACACGAAAATGTAATTTTAACACGATATGCTTGAATTTAGCCCCAAAATGTGCAAACAAAGTCAGACTTTTTTGTGTCCGCCCAGTCGAACTGATCATGTGGAAGACACTGGCAGGAAAAAAGATTGAAATTTCGGCAATTATTGATCTCAAAATGGCGATATCACGGAAAATGCAATTTCAACACGATTTAGGCGAAATCGGATAGCTTGAATTTTGCGCCAAAATATGCAAACAAAGTCAGACTTTTTTGTGTCCGCCAAGTCCAACTGATCATGTGGAGACACTGGCAAGAAAAAATATTGAAATTTCGGCAATTATTGATCTCAAAATGGCGATATCACGGAAAATACAATTTCAACACGATTTAGGCGAAATAGGATATGCTTGAATTTTGCGCCAAAATGTGCAAACAAAGTCAGACTTTTTTGTGTCCGCCCAGTCGAACTGATCATGTGGAAGACACTGGCAAGAAAAAAGATTGAAATTTCGGCAATTATTGATCTCAAAATGGCGATATCACGGAAAATGTAATTTTAACACGATTTAGGCGAAATAGGATATGCTTGAATTTAGCCCCAAAATGTGCAAACAAAGTCAGACTTTTTGTGTCCGCCCAGTCCAACTGATCATGTGGAAGACACTGGCAAGAAAAAAGATTGAAATTTCGGCAATTATTGATCTCAAAATGGCGATATCACGGAAAATGGAATTTCAACACGATTTAGGCGAAATAGGATATGCTTGAATTTAGCCCCAAAATGTGCAAACAAAGTCAGACTTTTTTGTGTCCGCCCAGTCTAACTGATCATGTGGAAGATACTGGCAAGAAAAAAGATTGAAATTTCGGCAATTATTGATCTCAAAATGGCGATATTACGGAAAATGTAATTTTAACACGATTTAGGCGAAATAGGATATGCTTGAATTTTGTGCCAAAATGTGCAAACAAAGTCAGACTTTTTTGTGTCCGCCAAGTCCAACTGATCATGTGGAAGACACTGGCAAGAAAAAAGATTGAAATTTCGGCAATTATTGATCTCAAAATGGCGATATCACGGAAAATGCAATTTCAACACGATTTAGGCCAAATAGGATATGCTTGAATTTAGCCCCAAAATGTTCAAACAAAGTCAGACTTTTTTGTGTCCGCCCAGTCCAACTGATCATGTGGAAGACACTGGCAAGAAAAAAGATTGAAATTTCGGCAATTATTGATCTCAAAATGGCGATATTACGGAAAATGTAAATCTCAAAATGGCGATATTACGGAAAATGTAATTTAACACGAAAAAATAGGATATGCTTGAATTTAGCCCCAAAATGTGCAAACAAAGTCAGACTTTTTTGTGTCCGCCCAGTCCAACTGATCATGTGGAAGACACTGGCAGAAAAAAGATTGAAATTTCGATTATTGATCTCAAAATGGCGATATCACGGAAAATGCAATTTCAACACGATTTAGGCGAAATAGGATATGCTTGAATTTAGCCCCAAAATGTGCAAACAAAGTCAGACTTTTTGTGTCCGCCCAGCAATGATCATGTGGATCTCAAAATGGCTAGAATGGAAAAGCAGTTTTCAACACGATTTAGGCGAAATAGGATATGCTTGAATTTAGCCCCAAAATGTGCAAACAAAGTCAGACTTTTTTGTGTCCGCCCAGTCCAACTGATCATGTGGAAGACACTGGCAGGAAAAAAAGATTGAAATTTCGGCAATTATTGATCTCAAAATGGCGATATCACGGAAAATGCAATTTCAACACGATTTAGGCGAAATAGGATATGCTTGAATTTTGCGCCAAAATGTGCAAACAAAGTCAGACTTTTTTGTGTCCGCCCAGTCCAACTGATCATGTGGAAGACACTGGCAAGAAAAAAGATTGAAATTTCGGCAATTATTGATCTCAAAATGGCGATATCACGGAAAATGCAATTTCAACACGATTTAGGCGAAATAGGATATGCTTGAATTTTGCGCCAAAATGTGCAAACAAAGTCAGACTTTTTTGTGTCCGCCCAGTCCAACTGATCATGTGGAAGACACTGGCAATTTGAGATCAATACTTGCCAAAATGCAATTTCAACACGATTTAGGCGAAATAGGATATGCTTGAATTTTGCGCCAAAATGTGCAAACAAAGTCAGACTTTTTTGTATCCGCCCAGTCCAACTGATCATGTGGAAGACACTGGCAAGAAAAAAGATTGAAATTTCGGCAATTATTGATCTGAAAATGGCGATATTACGGAAATTGTAAATCTCAAAATGGCGATATTACGGAAAATGATATAAGACGATTTAGGCGAAAATGTAGGATATGCTTGAATTTAGCCCCAAAATGTGCAAACAAAGTCAGACTTTTTTGTGTCCGCCAAGTCCAACTGATCATGTGGAAGACACTGGCAAGAAAAAAGATTGAAATTTCGGCAATTATTGATCTCAAAATGGCGATATCACGGAAAATGCAATTTCAACACGATTTAGGCGAAATAGGATATGCTTGAATTTTGCGCCAAAATGTGCAAACAAAGTCAGACTTTTTGTGTCCGCCCAGTCCAACTGATCATGTGGAAGACACTGGCAAGAAAAAAGATTGAAATTTCGGCAATTATTGATCTCAAAATGGCGATATCACGGAAAATGCAATTTCAACACGATTTAGGCGAAATAGGATATGCTTGAATTTTGCGCCAAAATGTGCAAACAAAGTCATACTTTTTGTGTCCGCCCAGTCCAACTGATCATGTGGAAGACACTGGCAAGAAAAAAGATTGAAATTTCGGCAATTATTGATCTCAAAATGGCGATATCACGGAAAATGCAATTTTAACACGATTTAGGCGAAATAGGATATGCTTGAATTTTGCGCCAAAATTCGCAAACAAAGTCAGACTTTTTTGTGTCCGCAAAGTCCAACTGATCATGTGGAAGACACTCGCCAATTTGAGATCAATAATTGACAAAATTTCAACACGATTTAGGCGAAATAGGATATGCTTGAATTTTGCGCCAAAATGTGCAAACAAAGTCAGACTTTTTTGTATCCGCCCAGTCCAACTGATCATGTCGAAGACACTGGCAAGAAAAAAGATTGAAATTTCGGCAATTATTGATCTGAAAATGGCGATATTACGGAAATTGTAAATCTCAAAATGGCGATATTACGGAAAATGTAATTTTAACACGAAAATGTAATTTTAACACGATATGCTTGAATTTAGCCCCAAAATGTGCAAACAAAGTCAGACTTTTTTGTGTCCGCCCAGTCGAACTGATCATGTGGAAGACACTGGCAGGAAAAAAGATTGAAATTTCGGCAATTATTGATCTCAAAATGGCGATATCACGGAAAATGCAATTTCAACACGATTTAGGCGAAATAGGATATGCTTGAATTTAGCCCAAAATGTGCAAACAAATCGTTTTTTGTGTCCGCCCAGTCCAATTGTCATGTGGAAGACACTCGCCAATTTGAGATCAATAATTGCCAAAATTTCAACACGATTTAGGCGAAATCGGATGCGATTGTATTGAGCTCGAAAATGTGCAAACAAAGTCAGACTTTTTGTGTCTGCCCAGTCCAACTGATCATGTGGAAGACACTGGCAAGAAAAAAGATTGAAATTTCGGCAATTATTGATCTCAAAATGGCGATATCACGGAAAATGCAATTTCAACACGATTTAGGCGAAATAGGATATGCTTGAATTTTGCGCCAAAATTCGCAAACAAAGTCAGACTTTTTGTGTCCGCAAAGTCCAACTGATCATGTGGAAGACACTCGCCAATTTTTCGAGATCAATAATTGCCAAAATTTCAACACGATTTAGGCGAAATAGGATATGCTTGAATTTTGCGCCAAAATGTGCAAACAAAGTCAGACTTTTTTGTGTCTGCCCAGTCCAACTGATCATGTGGAAGACACTGGCAAGAAAAAATATTGAAATTTCGGCAATTATTGATCTCAAAATGGCGATATCACGGAAAATGCAATTTCAACACGATTTAGGCGAAACAGGATATGCTTGAATTTTGCGCCAAAATGTGCAAACAAAGTCAGACTTTTTTGTGTCCGCCCAGTCCAACTGATCATGTGGAAGACACTGGCAAGAAAAAGATTGAAATTTCGGCAATTATTGATCTCAAAATGGCGATATCACGGAAAATGCAATTTCAACACGATTTAGGCGAAATAGGATATGCTTGAATTTTGCGCCAAAATGTGCAAACAAAGTCAGACTTTTTTGTATCCGCCCAGTCCAACTGATCATGTGGAAGACACTGGCAAGAAAAAGATTGAAATTTCGGCAATTATTGATCTGAAAATGGCGATATTACGGAAATTGTAAATCTCAAAATGGCGATATTACGGAAAATGTAATTTTAACACGAAAATTAGGCGAAACAGGATATGCTTGAATTTAGCCCCAAAATGTGCAAACAAAGTCAGACTTTTTGTGTCCGCCCAGTCGAACTGATCATGTGGAAGACACTGGCAGGAAAAAAGATTGAAATTTCGGCAATTATTGATCTCAAAATGGCGATATCACGGAAAATGCAATTTCAACACGATTTAGGCGAAATAGGATATGCTTGAATTTAGCCCAAAATGTGCAAACAAAGTCAGACTTTTTGTGTCCGCCCAGTCCAACTGATCATGTGGAAGACACTCAAGCCAATTTGAGATCAATAATTGATCTCAAAATTTCAAAAATGCACGATTTAGGCGAAATAGGATATGCTTGAATTTTGCGCCAAAATGTGCAAACAAAGTCAGACTTTTTGTGTCTGCCCAGTCCAACTGATCATGTGGAAGACACTGGCAAGAAAAAAGATTGAAATTTCGGCAATTATTGATCTCAAAATGGCGATATCACGGAAAATGCAATTTCAACACGATTTAGGCGAAAATAGGATATGCTTGAATTTTGCGCCAAAATGTCGCAAACAAAGTCAGACTTTTTGTGTCCGCAAAGTCCAACTGATCATGTGGAAGACACTCGCCAATTCGAGATCAATAATTGCCAAAATTTCAACACGATTTAGGCGAAATAGGATATGCTTGAATTTTGCGCCAAAATGTGCAAACAAAGTCAGACTTTTTTGTGTCCGCCCAGTCCAACTGATCATGTGGAAGACACTGGCAAGAAAAAAGATTGAAATTTCGGCAATTATTGATCTCAAAATGGCGATATCACGGAAAATGAAATTTCAACACGATTTAGGCGAAATAGGATATGCTTGAATTTTGCCCCAAAATGTGCAAACAAAGTCAGACTTTTTGTGTCCGCCCTGTCCAACTGATCATGTGGAAGACACTGGCAAGAAAAAAGATTGAAATTTCGGCAATTATTGATCTCAAAATGGCGATATTACGGAAAATGTAAATCTCAAAATGGCGATATTACGGAAAATGTAATTTTAACACGAAAATGTAATTTTAACACGAAAATAATTTTAACACGATATGCTTGAATTTATTTTGCGCAAAATGTGCAAACAAAGTCAGACTTTTTTGTGTCCGCCCAGTCGAACTGATCATGTGGAAGACACTGGCAGGAAAAAAGATTGAAATTTCGGCAATTATTGATCTCAAAATGGCGATATCACGGAAAATGCATTTTCAACACGATTTAGGCGAAATAGGATATGCTTGAATTTTGCGCCAAAATATGCAAACAAAGTCAGACTTTTTTGTGTCCGCCAAGTCCAACTGATCATGTGGAAGACACTGGCAAGAAAAAATATTGAAATTTCGGCAATTATTGATCTCAAAATGGCGATATCACGGAAAATACAATTTCAACACGATTTAGGCGAAATAGGATATGCTTGAATTTTGCGCCAAAATGTGCAAACAAAGTCAGACTTTTTTGTGTCCGCCCAGTCGAACTGATCATGTGGAAGACACTGGCAAGAAAAAATATTGAAATTTCGGCAATTATTGATCTCAAAATGGCGATATCACGGAAAATGCAATTTCAACACGATTTAGGCGAAATACGACATGCTTGAATTTAGACCCAAAATGTGCAAACAAAGTCAGACTGTTTTGTGTCCGCCAAGTCCAACTGATCATGTGGAAGACACTGGCAAGAAAAAAGATTGAAATTTCGGCAATTATTGATCTCAAAATGGCGATATTACGGAAAATGTAATTTTAACACGATTTAGGCGAAATAGGATATGCTTGAATTTTGTGCCAAAATGTGCAAACAAAGTCAGACTTTTTTGTGTCCGCCCAGTCCAACTGATCATGTGGAAGACACTGGCAAGAAAAAAGATTGAAATTTCGGCAATTATTGATCTCAAAATGGCGATATTACGGAAAATGTAATTTTAACACGATTTAGGCGAAATAGGATATGCTTGAATTTAGCCCCAAAATGTGCAAACAAAGTCAGACTTTTTTGTATCCGCCCAGTCAAACTGATCATGTGGAAGACACTGGCAAGAAAAAAGATTGAAATTTCGGCAATTATTGATCTCAAAATGGCGATATTACGGAAAATGTAATTTCAACACGATTTAGGCGAAATAGGATATGCTTGAATTTTGCGCCAAAATGTGCAAACAAAGTCAGACTTTTTTGTGTCCGCCAAGTCCAACTGATCATGTGGAAGACACTGGCAAGAAAAAAGATTGAAATTTCGGCAATTATTGATCTCAAAATGGCGATATTACGGAAAATGGCGATATCACGGAAAATGGAATTTCAACACGATTTAGGCGAAATAGGATATGCTTGAATTTAGCCCCAAAATGTGCAAACAAAGTCAGACTTTTTTGTGTCCGCCCAGTCTAACTGATCATGTGGAAGATACTGGCAAGAAAAAAGATTGAAATTTCGGCAATTATTGATCTCAAAATGGCGATATTACGGAAAATGTAATTTTAACACGATTTAGGCGAAATAGGATATGCTTGAATTTAGCCCCAAAATGTGCAAACAAAGTCAGACTTTTTTGTATCCGCCCAGTCAAACTGATCATGTGGAAGACACTGGCAAGAAAAAAGATTGAAATTTCGGCAATTATTGATCTCAAAATGGCGATATCACACAAAATGCAATTTCAACACGATTTAGGCGAAATAGGATATGCTTGAATTTTGCGCCAAAATGTGCAAACAAAGTCAGACTTTTTTGTGTCCGCCCAGTCCAACTGATCATGTGGAAGACACTGGCAAGAAAAAAGATTGAAATTTCGGCAATTATTGATCTCAAAATGGCGATATCACGGAAAATGGAATTTCAACACGATTTAGGCGAAATAGGATATGACCCAGGCAAAAATAATTCATGGGTATTCCCAAAATTCGCTACTGGTTGCTATGCAAAGTCAGAAACTTTTTCATGTCCAAGAACATGGCAAGACATTCTGATTCTTTTGGAAGTACGGCATGAAATCCTCTATCAAGGATTCATGGGTCGTCTATTTTGAACCCAAAAATTGTATTTGACGCCCTTGACTAAAAATTAATGGGCATGATTTAGATAAATGTGAGGATTGCTTGAATTTTTCATGCCAAATAAGGTATTTATGGGCATGAAAGTAAAGAATTTGACATTGACCGCGATTCATGCCCATGGCGTTAACCATGAACATGCCCTGAACATGTCAAGGCTCTGACTACACGCATGACAAAAAAAAAAGCATGCAAGGGTGTCCGCATGAATATTCATGGGACACTGAGCATGAACAACCCATCAAAATTTCCAAATTCATGAAAATGGCGATATGCTACGGAAAATGGGCAATTTCAAAGACGATTTAGGCGAAATTTTTGCCTGGGGATGCTTGAATTTAGCCCCAAAATGTGCAAACAAAGTCAGACTTTTTGTATCCGCCCAGTCGAACTGACATGTGAAGACACTGGCAGGAAAAAAGATTGAAATTTCGGCAATTATTGATCTCAAAATGGCGATATCACGGAAAATGCAATTTCAACACGATTTAGGCGATTTATTATTTAATGATACGTGCGAACACCGAGATCATACTTTTTGTGTCCGCCCAGTCCAACTGATCATGTTCAAGACACTGGCAAGAAAAAAGATTGAAATTTCGGCAATTATTGATCTCAAAATGGCGATATCACGGAAAATGCAATTTTAACACGATTTAGGCGAAATAGCATATGCTTGAATTTTGCGCCAAAATATGCAAACAAAGTCAGACTTTTTTGTGTCCGCTAAGTCCAACTGATCATGTGGAAGACACTGGCAAGAAAAAAGATTGAAATTTCGGCAATTATTGATCTCAAAATGGCGATATCACGGAAAATGCAATTTCAACACGATTTAGGCGAAATAGGATATGCTTGAATTTAGCCCCAAAATGTTCAAACAAAGTCAGACTTTTTGTGTCCGCCCTGTCCAACTGATCATGTGGAAGACACTGGCAAGAAAAAAGATTGAAATTTCGGCAATTATTGATCTCAAAATGGCGATATTACGGAAAATGTAAATCTCAAAATGCCGATATTACGGAAAATGTAATTTTAACACGAAAATGTAATTTTAACACGATATGCTTGAATTTAGCCCCAAAATGTGCAAACAAAGTCAGACTTTTTTGTGTCCGCCCAGTCGAACTGATCATGTGGAAGACACTGGCAGGAAAAAAGATTGAAATTTCGGCAATTATTGATCTCAGAATGGCGATATCACGGAACATGCAATTTCAACACGATTTAGGCGAAATAGGATATGCTTGAATTTTGCGCCAAAATGTGCAAACAAAGTCAGACTTTTTGTGTCCGCCAAGTCCAACTGATCATGTGGAAGACACTGGCAAGAAAAAATATTGAAATTTCGGCAATTATTGATCTCAAAATGGCGATATCACGGAAAATACAATTTCAACACGATTTAGGCGAAATAGGATATGCTTGAATTTTGCGCCAAAATGTGCAAACAAAGTCAGACTTTTTGTGTCCGCCCAGTCGAACTGATCATGTGGAAGACACTGGCAAGAAAAAAAAGATTGAAATTTCGGCAATTATTGATCTCAAAATGGCGATATCACAGAAAATGCAATTTCAACACGATTTAGGCGAAATAGGATATGCTTGAATTTTGCGCCAAAATATGCAAACAAAGTCAGACTTTTTGGTGTCCGCCCAGTCCAACTGATCATGTGGAAGACACTGGCAAGAAAAAAGATTGAAATTTCGGCAATTATTGATCTCAAAATGGCGATATTACGGAAAATGTAATTTTAACACGATTTAGGCGAAATAGGATATGCTTGAATTTTGTGCCAAAATGTGCAAACAAAGTCAGACTTTTTTGTGTCCGCCCAGTCCAACTGATCATGTGGAAGATACTGGCAAGAAAAAAAGATTGAAATTTCGGCAATTATTGATCTCAAAATGGCGATATTACGGAAAATGTAAATCTCAAAATGGCGATATTACGGAAAATGTAATTTTAACACGAAAATGTAATTTTAACACGATATGCTTGAATTTAGCCCCAAAATGTGCAAACAAAGTCATACTTTTTTGTATCCGCCCAGTCGAACTGATCATGTGGAAGACACTGGCAGGAAAAAAGATTGAAATTTCGGCAATTATTGATCTCAAAATGGCGATATCACGGAAAATGCAATTTCAACACGATTTAGGCGAAATAGGATATGCTTGAATTTAGCCCCAAAATGTGCAAACAAAGTCAGACTTTTTTGTGTCCGCCCAGTCCAACTGATCATGTGGAAGACACTCGCCAATTTGAGATCAATAATTGCCAAAATTTCAACACGATTTTTTGCCAGTGTCTTCCACATCATCCGTTGGACTGGACACACACACCCAAATGGACACACAACGTCAGACTTTGTTGTGTCTGCCCAGTCCAACTGATCATGTGGAAGACACTGGCAAGAAAAAAGATTGAAATTTCGGCAATTATTGATCTCAAAATGGCGATATCACGGAAAATGCAATTTCAACACGATTTAGGCGAAATAGGATATGCTTGAATTTTGCGCCAAAATTCGCAAACAAAGTCAGACTTTTTTTTGTGTCCGCAAAGTCCAACTGATCATGTGGAAGACACTCGCCAATTTGAGATCAATAATTGCCAAAATTTCAACACGATTTAGGCGAAATAGGATATGCTTGAATTTTGCGCCAAAATGTGCAAACAAAGTCAGACTTTTTGTGTCTGCCCAGTCCAACTGATCATGTGGAAGACACTGGCAAGAAAAAATATTGAAATTTCGGCAATTATTGATCTCAAAATGGCGATATCACGGAAAATACAATTTCAACACGATTTAGGCGAAACAGGATATGCTTGAATTTTGTGCCAAAATGTGCAAACAAAGTCAGACTTTTTTGTGTCCGCCCAGTCCAACTGATCATGTGGAAGACACTGGCAAGTAAAAAGATTGAAATTTCGGCAATTATTGATCTCAAAATGGCGATATCACGGAAAATGCAATTTCAACACGATTTAGGCGAAATAGGATATGCTTGAATTTTGCGCCAAAATGTGCAAACAAAGTCAGACTTTTTGTGTCCGCCCAGTCCAACTGATCATGTGGAAGACACTGGCAAGAAAAAAGATTGAAATTTCGGCAATTATTGATCTCAAAATGGCGATATCACGGAAAATGCAATTTTAACACGATTTAGGCGAAATAGGATATGCTTGAATTTTGCGCCAAAATGTGCAAACAAAGTCAGACTTTTTTGTGTCCGCAAAGTCCAACTGATCATGTGGAAGACACTGGCAAGAAAAAAGATTGAAATTTCGCAATTTTTGATCTCAAAATGGCGATATCACGGAAAATGCAATTTCAACACGATTTAGGCGAAATAGGATATGCTTGAATTTTGCGCCAAAATGTGCAAACAAAGTCAGACTTTTTTGTATCCGCCCAGTCCAACTGATCATGTGGAAGAAGACACTGGCAAGAAAAAAGATTGAAATTTCGGCAATTATTGATCTCAAAATGGCGATATTACGGAAATTGTAAATCTCAAAATGGCGATATTACGGAAAATGTAATTTTAACACGAAAATGTAATTTTAACACGATATGCTTGAATTTAGCCCCAAAATGTGCAAACAAAGTCAGACTTTTTTGTATCCGCCCAGTCGAACTGATCATGTGGAAGACACTGGCAGGAAAAAAGATTGAAATTTCGGCAAATATTAATCTCAAAATGGCGATATCACGGAAAATGCAATTTCAACACGATTTAGGCGAAATAGGATATGCTTGAATTTTGCGCCAAAATGTGCAAACAAAGTCAGACTTTTTTGTGTCCGCCCAGTCCAACTGATCATGTGGAAGACACTGGCAAGAAAAAAAAGATTGAAATTTCGGCAATTATTGATCTCAAAATGGCGATATCACGGAAAATGCAATTTCAACACGATTTAGGCGAAATAGGATATGCTTGAATTTTGCCCCAAAATGTGCAAACAAAGTCAGACTTTTTTGTGTCCGCCCAGTCCAACTGATCATGTGGAAGACACTGGCAAGAAAAAAGATTGAAATTTCGGCAATTATTGATCTCAAAATGGCGATATCACGGAAATTGTAAATCTCAAAATGGCGATATTAGGGAAAATGTAATTTTAACACGAAAATGTAATTTTAACACGATATGAATTTAGCCCCAAAATGTGCAAACAAAGTCAGACTTTTTTGTGTCCGCCCAGTCGAACTGATCATGTGGAAGACACTGGCAAAAAAAGATTGAAATTTCGGCAATTATTGATCTCAAAATGGCGATATCACGGAAAATGCAATTTCAACACGATTTAGGCGAAATAGGATATGCTTGAATTTAGCCCCAAAATGTGCAAACAAAGTCAGACTTTTTTGTGTCCGCCCAGTCCAACTGATCATGTGGAAGACACTGCCAATTATTGATCACAAAATTGCGATATCACGGAACATGCAATTTCAACACGATTTAGGCGAAATAGGATATGCTTGAATTTTGCGCCAAAATGTGCAAACAAAGTCAGACTTTTTGTGTCTGCCCAGTCCAACTGATCATGTGGAAGACACTGGCAAGAAAAAAGATTGAAATTTCGGCAATTATTGATCTCAAAATGGCGATATCACGGAAAATGCAATTTCAACACGATTTAGGCGAAATAGGATATGCTTGAATTTTGCGCCAAAATGTGCAAACAAAGTCAGACTTTTTGTGTCCGCCCAGTCCAACTGATCATGTGGAAGACACTTTCGCAATTTGAAAATCAATATTGCCAAAATTTCAACACGATTTAGGCGAAATAGGATATGCTTGAATTTTGCGCCAAAATGTGCAAACAAAGTCAGACTTTTTGTGTCTGCCCAGTCCAACTGATCATGTGGAAGACACTGGCAAGAAAAAATATTGAAATTTCGGCAATTATTGATCTCAAAATGGCGATATCACGGAAAATACAATTTCAACACGATTTTAGGCGAAATAGGATATGCTTGAATTTTGCGCCAAAATGTGCAAACAAAGTCAGACTTTTTTGTGTCCGCCCAGTCCAACTGATCATGTGGAAGACACTGGCAAGAAAAAAGATTGAAATTTCGGCAATTATTGATCTCAAAATGGCGATATCACGGAAAATGCAATTTCAACACGATTTAGGCGAAATAGGATATGCTTGAATTTTGCGCCAAAATGTGCAAACAAAGTCAGACTTTTTGTGTCCGCCCAGTCCAACTGATCATGTGGAAGACACTGGCAAGAAAAAAAAAATTGAAATTTCGGCAATTATTGATCTCAAAATGGCGATATCACGGAAAATGCAATTTCAACACGATTTAGGCGAAATAGGATATGCTTGAATTTTGCGCCAAAATGTGCAAACAAAGTCAGACTTTTTGTGTCCGCCAAGTCCAACTGATCATGTGGAAGACACTGGCAAGAAAAAAGATTGAAATTTCGGCAATTATTGATCTCAAAATGGCGATATTACGGAAAATGTAATTTTAACACGATTTAGGCGAAATAGGATATGCTTGAATTTTGCCCAAAATGTGCAAACAAAGTCAGACTTTTTGTGTCCGCCCAGTCCAACTGATCATGTGGAAGACACTGGCAAGAAAAAGATTGAAATTTCGGCAATTATTGATCTCAAAATGGCGATATTACGGAAAATGTAAATCTCAAAATGGCGATATTACGGAAAATGAATTTTAACACGAAAATAGGATATGCTTGAATTTAGCCCCAAAATGTGCAAACAAAGTCAGACTTTTTTGTGTCCGCCCAGTCGAACTGATCATGTGGAAGACACTGGCAGAAAAAAGATTGAAATTTCGGCAATTATTGATCTCAAAATGGCGATATCACGGAAAATGCAATTTCAACACGATTTAGGCGAAATAGGATATGCTTGAATTTAGCCCCAAAATGTGCAAACAAAGTCAGACTTTTTTGTGTCCGCCCAGTCCACTGACTGCTCATGTGGAAGACACTGGCAAGAAAAAAGATTGAACAATAATTGCCAAAATTTCAACACGATTTAGGCGAAATAGGATATGCTTGAATTTTGCGCCAAAATGTGCAAACAAAGTCAGACTTTTTGTGTCTGCCCAGTCCAACTGATCATGTGGAAGACACTGGCAAGAAAAAAGATTGAAATTTCGGCAATTATTGATCTCAAAATGGCGATATCACGGAAAATGCAATTTCAACACGATTTAGGCGAAATAGGATATGCTTGAATTTTGCGCCAAAATGTGCAAACAAAGTCAGACTTTTTTGTGTCCGCCCAGTCCAACTGATCATGTGGAAGACACTGCCAATTTGAGATCAATAATTGCCAAAATTTCAACACGATTTAGGCGAAATAGGATATGCTTGAATTTTGCGCCAAAATGTGCAAACAAAGTCAGACTTTTTGTGTCTGCCCAGTCCAACTGATCATGTGGAAGACACTGGCAAGAAAAAATATTAAAATTTCGGCAATTATTGATCTCAAAATGGCGATATCACGGAAAATACAATTTCAACACGATTTAGGCGAAATAGGATATGCTTGAATTTTGCGCCCAAATGTGCAAACAAAGTCAGACTTTTTTGTGTCCGCCCAGTCCAACTGATCATGTGGAAGACACTGGCAAGAAAAAAGATTGAAATTTCGGCAATTATTGATCTCAAAATGGCGATATCACGGAAAATGCAATTTCAACACGATTTAGGCGAAATAGGATATGCTTGAATTTTGCGCCAAAATGTGCAAACAAAGTCATACTTTTTGTGTCCGCCCAGTCCAACTGATCATGGAAGACACTGGCAAGAAAAAAAGATTGAAATTTCGGCAATTATTGATCTCAAAATGGCGATATCACGGAAAATGCAATTTTAACACGATTTAGGCGAAATAGGATATGCTTGAATTTTGCGCCAAAATGTGCAAACAAAGTCAGACTTTTTTGTGTCCGCAAAGTCCAACTGATCATGTGGAAGACACTGGCAAGAAAAAAGATTGAAATTTCGGCAATTATTGATCTCAAAATGGCGATATCAAAAATTTCAACACGATTTAGGCGAAATAGGATATGCTTGAATTTTGCGCCAAAATGTGCAAACAAAGTCAGACTTTTTTGTATCAGCCCAGTAAAACTGATCATGTGGAAGACACTGGCAAGAAAAAAGATTGAAATTTCGGCAATTATTGATCTCAAAATGGCGATATTACGGAAAATGTAAATCTCAAAATGGCGATATTACGGAAAATGTAATTTTAACACGATTTAGGCGAAATAGGATATGCTTGAATTTAGCCCCAAAATGTGCAAACAAAGTCAGACTTTTTTGTGTCCGCCCAGTCGAACTGATCATGTGGAAGACACTGGCAGGAAAAAAGATTGAAATTTCGGCAATTATTGATCTCAAAATGGCGATATCACGGAAAATGCAATTTCAACACGATTTAGGCGAAATAGGATATGCTTGAATTTAGCCCCAAAATGTGCAAACAAAGTCAGACTTTTTTGTGTCCGCCCAGTCCAACTGATCATGTGGAAGACACTGCAAGAAAAAAATTGAAATTTCGGCAATTACTGATCTCAAAAATTGCGATATCACGGAAAATACATTTTCAACACGATTTAGGCGAAATAGGATATGCTTGAATTTTGCGCCAAAATGTGCAAACAAAGTCAGACTTTTTGTGTCCGCCCAGTCCAACTGATCATGTGGAAGACACTGGCAAGAAAAAAGATTGAAATTTCGGCAATTATTGATCTCAAAATGGCGATATCACGGAAAATGCAATTTCAACACGATTTAGGCGAAATAGGATATGCTTGAATTTTGCGCCAAAATGTGCAAACAAAGTCAGACTTTTTTGTGTCCGCCCAGTCCAACTGATCATGTGGAAGACACTGGCAAGAAAAAAGATTGAAATTTCGGCAATTATTGATCTCAAAATGGCGATATCACGGAAAATGCAATTTTAACACGATTTAGGCGAAATAGGATATGCTTGAATTTTGCGCCAAAATATGCAAACAAAGTCAGACTTTTTGTGTCCGCTAAGTCCAACTGATCATGTGGAAGACACTGGCAAGAAAAAAGATTGAAATTTCGGCAATTATTGATCTCAAAATGGCGATATCACGGAAAATGAAATTTCAACACGATTTAGGCGAAATAGGATATGCTTGAATTTAGCCCCAAAATGTTCAAACAAAGTCAGACTTTTTTGTGTCCGCCCTGTCCAACTGATCATGTGGAAGACACTGGCAAGAAAAAAAGATTGAAATTTCGGCAATTATTGATCTCAAAATGGCGATATTACGGAAAATGTAATTTTAACACGAAAATGTAATTTTAACACGATATGCTTGAATTTAGCCCCAAAATGTGCAAACAAAGTTAGACTTTTTTGTGTCCGCCCAGTCGAACTGATCATGTGGAAGACACTGGCAGGAAAAAAGATTGAAATTTCGGCAATTATTGATCTCAAAATGGCGATATCACGGAAAATGCATTTTTCAACACGATTTAGGCGAAATAGGATATGCTTGAATTTTGCGCCAAAATATGCAAACAAAGTCAGACTTTTTTGTGTCCGCCAAGTCCAACTGATCATGTGGAAGACACTGGCAAGAAAAAATATTGAAATTTCGGCAATTATTGATCTCAAAATGGCGATATCACGGAAAATACAATTTCAACACGATTTAGGCGAAATAGGATATGCTTGAATTTTGCGCCAAAATGTGCAAACAAAGTCAGACTTTTTGTGTCCGCCCAGTCGAACTGATCATGTGGAAGACACTGGCAAGAAAAAAATTGAAATTTCGGCAATTATTGATCTCAAAATGGCGATATCACGGAAAATGCAATTTCAACACGATTTAGGCGAAATAGGATATGCTTGAATTTTGCGCCAAAATGTGCAAACAAAGTCAGACTTTTTGTGTCCGCCCAGTCCAACTGATCATGTGGAAGACACTGGCAAGAAAAAGATTGAAATTTCGGCAATTATTGATCTCAAAATGGCGATATTACGGAAAATGTAATTTTAACACGATTTAGGCGAAATAGGATATGCTTGAATTTAGCCCCAAAATGTGCAAACAAAGTCAGACTTTTTTGTGTCCGCCCAGTCAAACTGATCATGTGGAAGACAGTGGCAAGAAAAAAGATTGAAATTTCGGCAATTATTGATCTCAAAATGGCGATATCACGGAAAATGGAATTTCAACACGATTTAGGCGAAATAGGATATGCTTGAATTTAGCCCCAAAATGTGCAAACAAAGTCAGACTTTTTTGTGTCCGCCCAGTCTAACTGATCATGTGGAAGATACTGGCAAGAAAAAAGATTGAAATTTCGGCAATTATTGATCTCAAAATGGCGATATTACGGAAAATGTAATTTTAACACGATTTAGGCGAAATAGGATATGCTTGAATTTTGCGCCAAAATGCAAACAAAGTCAGACTTTTTTGTGTCCGCCAAGTCCAACTGATCATGTGGAAGACACTGGCAAGAAAAAAGATTGAAATTTCGGCAATTATTGATCTCAAAATGGCGATATTACGGAAAATGTAAATCTCAAAATGGCGATATCACGGAAAATGGAATTTCAACACGATTTAGGCGAAATAGGATATGCTTGAATTTAGCCCCAAAATGTGCAAACAAAGTCAGACTTTTTTGTGTCCGCCCAGTCTAACTGATCATGTGGAAGATACTGGCAAGAAAAAAGATTGAAATTTCGGCAATTATTGATCTCAAAATGGCGATATTACGGAAAATGTAATTTTAACACGATTTAGGCGAAATAGGATATGCTTGAATTTAGCCCCAAAATGTGCAAACAAAGTCAGACTTTTTTGTATCCGCCCAGTCAACTGATCATGTGGAAGACAGTGGCAAGAAAAAAAATTGAAATTTCGGCAATTATTGATCTCAAAATGGCGATATCACGGAAAATGGAATTTCAACACGATTTAGGCGAAATAGGATATGCTTGAATTTAGCCCCAAATGTGCAAACAAAGTCAGACTTTTTTGTGTCCGCCCAGTCTAACTGATCATGTGGAAGATACTGGCAAGAAAAAAGATTGAAATTTCGGCAATTATTGATCTCAAAATGGCGATATTACGGAAAATGTAATTTTAACACGATTTAGGCGAAATAGGATATGCTTGAATTTTGCCCCAAAATGTGCAAACAAAGTCAGACTTTTTTGTGTCCGCCCAGTCGAACTGATCATGTGGAAGACACTGGCATGAAAAAATATTGAAATTTCGGCAATTATTGATCTCAAAATGGCGATATCACAGAAAATGCAATTTCAACACGATTTAGGCGAAATAGGATATGCTTGAATTTTGCGCCAAAATATGCAAACAAAGTCAGACTTTTTTGTGTCCGCCAAGTCCAACTGATCATGTGGAAGACACTGGCAAGAAAAAAGATTGAAATTTCGGCAATTATTCATCTCAAAATGGCGATATCACGGAAAATGGAATTTCAACACGATTTAGGCGAAATAGGATATGCTTGAATTTAGCCCCAAAATGTGCAAACAAAGTCAGACTTTTTTGTATCCGCCCAGTCGAACTGATCATGTGAAAGACACTGGCAGGAAAAAAGATTGAAATTTCGGCAATTATTGATCTCAAAATGGCGATATCACGGAAAATGCAATTTCAACACGATTTAGGCGAAATAGGATATGCTTGAATTTTGCGCCAAAATGTGCAAACAAAGTCAGACTTTTTGTGTCCGCCCAGTCCAACTGATCATGTGGAAGACACTGGCAAGAAAAAAAGATTGAAATTTCGGCAATTATTGATCTCAAAATGGCGATATCACGGAAAATGCAATTTTAACACGATTTAGGCGAAATAGGATATGCTTGAATTTTGCGCCAAAATATGCAAACAAAGTCAGACTTTTTTGTGTCCGCTAAGTCCAACTGATCATGTGGAAGACACTGGCAAGAAAAAGATTGAAATTTCGGCAATTATTGATCTCAAAATGGCGATATCACGGAAAATGCAATTTCAACACGATTTAGGCGAAATAGGATATGCTTGAATTTTGCGCCAAAATGTGCAAACAAAGTCAGACTTTTTTGTGTCCGCCCTGTCCAACTGATCATGTGGAAGACACTGGCAAGAAAAAGATTGAAATTTCGGCAATTATTGATCTCAAAATGGCGATATTACGGAAAATGTAAATCTCAAAATGCCGATATTACGGAAAATGTAATTTTAACACGAAAATGTAATTTTAACACGATATGCTTGAATTTAGCCCCAAAATGTGCAAACAAAGTCAGACTTTTTGTATCCGCCCAGTCGAACTGATCATGTGGAAGACACTGGCAGGAAAAAAAAGATTGAAATTTCGGCAATTATTGATCTCAAAATGGCGATATCACGGAAAATGCAATTTCAACACGATTTAGGCGAAATAGGATATGCTTGAATTTTGCGCCAAAATATGCAAACAAAGTCAGACTTTTTTGTGTCCGCCAAGTCCAACTGATCATGTGGAAGACACTGGCAAGAAAAAATATTGAAATTTCGGCAATTATTGATCTCAAAATGGCGATATCACGGAAAATACAATTTCAACACGATTTAGGCGAAATAGGATATGCTTGAATTTTGCGCCTTAATGTGCAAACAAAGTCAGACTTTTTGTGTCCGCCCAGTCGAACTGATCATGTGGAAGACACTGGCAAGAAAAAAAATATTGAAATTTCGGCAATTATTGATCTCAAAATGGCGATATCACGGAAAATGCAATTTCAACACGATTTAGGCGAAATAGGATATGCTTGAATTTTGCGCCAAAATGTGCAAACAAAGTCAGACTTTTTGTGTCCGCCAAGTCCAACTGATCATGTGGAAGACACTGGCAAGAAAAAAGATTGAAATTTCGGCAATTATTGATCTCAAAATGGCGATATCACGGAAAATGCAATTTTAACACGATTTAGGCGAAATAGCATATGCTTGAATTTTGCGCCAAAATATGCAAACAAAGTCAGACTTTTTGTGTCCGCTAAGTCCAACTGATCATGTGGAAGACACTGGCAAGAAAAAAGATTGAAATTTCGGCAATTATTGATCTCAAAATGGCGATATCACGGAAAATGCAATTTCAACACGATTTAGGCGAAATAGGATATGCTTGAATTTAGCCCCAAAATGTTCAAACAAAGTCAGACTTTTTTGTGTCCGCCCTGTCCAACTGATCATGTGGAAGACACTGGCAAGAAAAAAGATTGAAATTTCGGCAATTATTGATCTCAAAATGGCGATATTACGGAAAATGTAAATCTCAAAATGCCGATATTACGGAAAATGTAATTTTAACACGAAAATGTAATTTTAACACGATATGCTTGAATTTAGCCCCAAAATGTGCAAACAAAGTCAGACTTTTTTGTGTCCGCCCAGTCGAACTGATCATGTGGAAGACACTGGCAAGAAAAAAGATTGAAATTTCGGCAATTATTGATCTCAAAATGGCGATATCACGGAAAATGCAATTTCAACACGATTTAGGCGAAATAGGATATGCTTGAATTTTGCGCCAAAATATGCAAACAAAGTCAGACTTTTTTTTGTGTCCGCCCAGTCCAACTGATCATGTGGAAGACACTGGCAAGAAAAAATATTGAAATTTCGGCAATTATTGATCTCAAAATGGCGATATCACGGAAAATACAATTTCAACACGATTTAGGCGAAATAGGATATGCTTGAATTTTGCGCCAAAATGTGCAAACAAAGTCAGACTTTTTGTGTCCGCCCAGTCGAACTGATCATGTGGAAGACACTGGCAAGAAAAAATATTGAAATTTCGGCAATTATTGATCTCAAAATGGCGATATCACAGAAAATGCAATTTCAACACGATTTAGGCGAAATAGGATATGCTTGAATTTTGCGCCAAAATATGCAAACAAAGTCAGACTTTTTTGGTGTCCGCCAAGTCCAACTGATCATGTGGAAGACACTGGCAAGAAAAAAGATTGAAATTTCGGCAATTATTGATCTCAAAATGGCGATATTACGGAAAATGTAATTTTAACACGATTTAGGCGAAATAGGATATGCTTGAATTTTGTGCCAAAATGTGCAAACAAAGTCAGACTTTTTTGTGTCCGCCCAGTCCAACTGATCATGTGGAAGATACTGGCAAGAAAAAAGATTGAAATTTCGGCAATTATTGATCTGAAAATGGCGATATTACGGAAATTGTAAATCTCAAAATGGCGATATTACGGAAAATGTAATTTTAACAGGATATGCTTGAATTTAGCCCCAAAATGTGCAAACAAAGTCAGACTTTTTTGTATCCGCCCAGTCGAACTGATCATGTGGAAGACACTGGCAGGAAAAAGATTGAAATTTCGGCAATTATTGATCTCAAATTGGCGATATCACGGAAAATGCAATTTCAACACGATTTAGGCGAAATAGGATATGCTTGAATTTAGCCCCAAAATGTGCAAACAAAGTCAGACTTTTTTGTGTCCGCCCAGTCCAACTGATCATGTGGAAGACACTCGCCAATTTGAGATCAATAATTGCCAAAATTTCAACACGATTTAGGCGAAATAGGATATGCTTGAATTTTGCGCCAAAATGTGCAAACAAAGTCAGACTTTTTGTGTCTGCCCAGTCCAACTGATCATGTGGAAGACACTGGCAAGAAAAAAGATTGAAATTTCGGCAATTATTGATCTCAAAATGGCGATATCACGGAAAATGCAATTTCAACACGATTTAGGCGAAATAGGATATGCTTGAATTTTGCGCCAAAATGTGCAAACAAAGTCAGACTTTTTTGTCTCCGCAAAGTCCAACTGATCATGTGGAAGACACTCGCCAATTTGAGATCAATAATTGCCAAAATTTCAACACGATTTTTTCTTGCCAGTGTCTTCCACATGATCAGTTTTTGTGTCTGCCCAGTCCAACTGATCATGGAAGACACTGGCAAGAAAAAATATTGAAATTTCGGCAATTATTGATCTCAAAATGGCGATATCACGGAAAATACAATTTCAACACGATTTAGGCGAAACCAGGATATGCTTGAATTTTGTGCCAAAATGTGCAAACAAAGTCAGACTTTTTTGTGTCCGCCCAGTCCAACTGATCATGTGGAAGACACTGGCAAGAAAAAAGATAGAAATTTCGGCAATTATTGATCTCAAAATGGCGATATGCTTGAATTTAGCCCCAAAATGTGCAAACAAAGTCAGACTTTTTTGTGTCCGCCCAGTCTAACTGATCATGTGGAAGATACTGGCAAGAAAAAAGATTGAAATTTTGGCAATTATTGATCTCAAAATGGCGATATTACGGAAAATGTAATTTTAACACGATTTAGGCGAAATAGGATATGCTTGAATTTAGCCCCAAAATGTTCAAACAAAGTCAGACTTTTTTGTGTCCGCCCAGTCCAACTGATCATGTGGAAGACACTGGCAAGAAAAAAGATTGAAATTTCGGCAATTATTGATCTCAAAATGGCGATATTACGGAAAATGTAAATCTCAAAATGGCGATATTACGGAAAATGTAATTTTAACACGAAAATGTAATTTTAACACGATATGCTTGAATTTAGCCCCAAAATGTGCAAACAAAGTCAGACTTTTTTGTATCCGCCCAGTCGAACTGATCATGTGAAAGACACTGGCAGGAAAAAAGATTGAAATTTCGGCAATTATTGATCTCAAAATGGCGATCTCACGGAAAATGCAATTTCAACACGATTTAGGCGAAATAGGATATGCTTGAATTTTGCGCCAAAATATGCAAACAAAGTCAGACTTTTTTGTGTCCGCCAAGTCCAACTGATCATGTGGAAGACACTGGCAAAAAAAAAAAGATTGAAATTTCGGCAATTATTGATCTCAAAATGGCGATATTACGGAAAATGTAATTTTAACACGATTTAGGCGAAATAGGATATGCTTGAATTTAGCCCCAAAATGTTCAAACAAAGTCAGACTTTTTTGTGTCCGCCCAGTCCAACTGATCATGTGGAAGACACTGGCAAGAAAAAAGATTGAAACATTTTGCAATTATTGATCTCAAAATGGCGATATCACGGAAAATACAATTTCAACACGATTTAGGCGAAATAGGATATGCTTGAATTTTGCGCCAAAATGTGCAAACAAAGTCATACTTTTTGTATCCGCCCACTCCAACTGATCATGTGGAAGATACTGGCAAGAAAAAAGATTGAAATTTCGGCAATTATTGATCTCAAAATGGCGATATTACGGAAAATGTAATTTTAACACGATTTAGGCGAAATAGGATATGCTTGAATTTTGTGCCAAAATGTGCAAACAAAGCCAGACTTTTTTGTGACCGCCCAGTCGAACTGATCATGTGGAAGACACTGGCAAGAAAAAAGATTGAAATTTCGCCAATTATTGATCTCAAAATGGCGATATCACGGAAAATGCAATTTCAACACGATTTAGGCGAAATAGGATATGCTTGACTTTTGCGCCAAAATGTGCAAACAAAGTCAGACTTTTTTTGTATCCGCCCAGTCCAACTGATCATGTGGAAGACACTGGCAAGAAAAAAGATTGAAATTTCGGCAATTATTGATCTCAAAATGGCGATATCACGGAAAATGCAATTTCAACACGATTTAGGCGAAATAGGATATGCTTGAATTTTGCGCCAAAATATGCAAACAAAGTCAGACTTTTTTGTGTCCGCAAAGTCCAACTGATCATGTGGAAGACACTGGCAAGAAAAAAAGATTGAAATTTCGGCAATTATTGATCTCAAAATGGCGATATCACGGAAAATGCAATTTCAACACGATTTAGGCGAAATAGGATATGCTTGAATTTAGCCCCAAAATGTGCAAACAAAGTCAGACTTTTTTGTATCCGCCCAGTCAAACTGATCATGTGGAAGACAGTGGCAAGAAAAAAAATTGAAATTTCGGCAATTATTGATCTCAAATGGCGATATCACGGAAAATGCAATTTCAACACGATTTAGGCGAAATAGGATATGCTTGAATTTAGCCCCAAAATGTGCAAACAAAGTCAGACTTTTTTGTGTCCGCCCAGTCCAACTGATCATGTGGAAGACACTGGCAAAGAAAAAAGATTGAAATTTCGGCAATTATTGATCTCAAAATGGCGATATCACGGAAAATGCAATTTCAACACGATTTAGGCGAAATAGGATAATAATAATAATATAATAATAATAAGACATTTATTAAGAGCGCACTATTGCACACGAAGCGGCCTCTAGGCGCCGAAATACATAATACAGCATTTATAAAAACTTATCAATATACAAAATATGAATTTAACTTAAAAATTAAATAGATAAAAATAAAAACTGCATAAAAAGGCAGGCCAGCTGTACAGTACAAAACAATATGGGCAAAAACAGTAAAAACACAACCATCTCCATCCAAAGGATGGAGACGCCTGTGTAAGAAGCATGAGAGACCCACCGATGTAGCACAAGTACCAATCCGTGGGCCTCACATGCCCCTCAACATACCCAATGCTATTAAATATAATTTATAATAAAAATACACGCAAAGAAAACACTATTCTCATAAATAAGTAACAAAACAAATTATTAAACAAAAAAAAAAAAAAAAAAAAAAAAAAAAAAAAAAAAAAAACACAACCATCACCATCCAAAGGATGGAAACGCCTGTGTAAGAAGCATGAGAGACCCACCGATGTAGCACAAGTACCAATCCGTGGGCCTCACATGCTCCTCAAACATAACCAATGCAATTAAACAAAAATACACGCAAAGAAAACACTATTCTCATAAATAAATAACAACATGTCAAATTATTAAACAAAAACAAAAAACCACAACCATCTCCATCCAAAGGATGGAAACGCCTGTGTAAGAAGCATGAGAGACCCACCGATGTAGCACAAGTACCAATCCGTGGGCCGCACATGCTCCTCAAACATAACCAATGCAATTAAATATATAACAAAAATACACGCAAAGAAAACACTATTCTCATAAATAAATAACAACATGACAAACAATTAAGCAAACAAACACAACCATCTCCATCGAAAGGATGGAGACGCCTGTGTAAGAAGCATGAGAGACCCACCGATGTAGCACAAGTGCCAATCCGTGGGCCTCACATGCCCCTCAACATACCCAATGCAATTAAATATAATTTATAATAAAAATACACACAAAGAAAACACTATTCTTATAAATAAGTAACAACATGTCAAATAATTAAACAAAAACACAACCATCTCCATCCAAAGGATGGAGACGCCTGTGTAAGAAGCATGAGAGACCCACCGATGTAGCACAAGTGCCAATCCGTGGGCCTCACATGCTCCTCAAACATAACCAATGCAATTAAATATACAATAAAAATATACACGCAAGGAAAACACTATATACTCATAAATAAATAACAACATGTCAAATAAATAAGCAAAAAACACAACCATCTCCATCGAAAGAATGGCAACGCCTATGTCAGAAGCATGAGAGACCCACCGATGTAGCACAAGTGCCAATCCGTGGGCCTCACATGCCCCTCAACATACCCAATGCAATTAATATATGATACATATAATAAAAATACACGCAAAGATAACATAATAATCATCAAACACGAAGTGGATGAACAAACAAATATCATAATAGCAGCATGTGAACATATAATAAACACAATTTTACTGAAAGTATTGTTTGAACAGGTAAGTTTTGAGACCTGATTTGAATTGTTCAACTGAAGCATGGGATCTCATATGAATAGGAAGATTGTTCCATAATGCCGGTGCTGACATCGCGAAAGCTCTGGAACCATAAGTTAAAGTCCGAGGAATAGTATATGTCAATCTAAGCAGATTCTGTGTTGCAGATCGAAGAGAGCGACCGGGCTCATACCGAGTAATCAATTGTGTCAGGTACGTAGGAGCGAGATCATGCATGCACTTGAAGGTCAAAAGCAACAACTTGTACTGGATCCTCTGATACACTGGTAGCCAATGAAGTTCAAAGAGTACTGGCGTGATATGGTGACGGCGTTTAGAGCAGGTCACGAGTCTTGCTGCAGCGTTTTGAAGTCTTTGAAGGCGCTGAATTTGTGACACTGGTAGCCCAAAGAGTAAACTGTTACATGAGTCTAGGCGCGATGTTATATACGCGTGCACAAGTTTTTCCGTCGAGGATATATCAAGGAACCGCCGGATCTTTCCAATTTTGTAGATGCAAGCCCAACCTTTGCGAAGAACACTCCTGACGTGAGCATCCATTGCGAGGTGTTCATCAAACACAACCCCGAGGTTTCGCGCCTCAGAACATGTGTTAACTATTGAGTCACAGATGGTAAGCGAGTCGATGGTAGTGGTTTTCTTGAAGCGAGATGTTAAGTGCAACACTTCTGTTTTTGCATCATTGAACTGCAGTTTATTTGCGACGGCCCATGCCTTGATATCTTCCACACAATGCTCAATTTGACGAATGGCGGTATCTCGATTTGCTGGTTTGAACAGAAGATAAACCTGTGTATCATCTGCGTACATGGTATGATTGATGTTATGTTTGCTAATAATGTCACTAAGAGGAGCACTGTAAAATGTGAACAGTGGGGCTCCTGCTACCGAACCCTGGGGCACACCATAAGTAAGATCTCTAGGGCGCGACTCAGATTCCCCAATGACGACAGATTGAGTCCGTCCATCCAGATAAGAGCGGAACCATGAGAGGACCGTACCACAAATACCATAGCGCTCTTCAAGACGTGTGATTAGGATGGCGTGGTCAATGGTGTCGAAGGCAGCGCTAAGATCGAGTAGAAGTAGGGTTGCCTCTTGATGTTGATCGAGTCCTAGCAAGATATCATTTGTGACACGGAGTAAGGCAGTTTCAGTCGAGTGGTTGCGACGGTAGGCAGACTGGGCTTCAGCGTACAGATTATTGGAAGCAAAGTATTCCTGAATCTGAGCTAGACAGCACCTTTCGAGCAGTTTTCCCAGAAATTGCAGTTGTGATACTGGTCTATAGTTCTTGTAGACATCTTGATCAAGGTTCGCCTTTTTCAGAAGTGGGGTCACTTTAGCTGTTTTGAAGCTTGTTGGCACACAGCCTGAAGTCAGCGACATGTTGATGATGTTAGTCACAACTGGGAGAATACTATCAATGCATTTCTTGAATAGATCCGTTGGAATTGGATCGAGCGAGCAACTCTTCGTAGGCGAGTCCATTATGATCTTCCGAATCTCAGCACTGGAAAGCTCATTGAATCTCTCAAGACTTCCACTACACGAGTCTTTAACAGTGGTAGAGTGCGATAGATGGACGGCGGAATCTAGGCCTTGACGAATCTTCTGAATTTTCTCGTCGAAGAACGATGCAAATTCCTCTGCAAGCTCACAACTTGAGTTGTGCTTAGGCAGCGCTGGTTTGCTGCTAGGATTACACAGGGTGTCAACAACTCTGAACAATTCCTTGCTGTCACAGCCAAGGATCTTTGCTCGATGATGATTGCGCTTTGCCGTATCAAGCATAGTTTTATAGATTTTACACTGCTCAGCATAAATTTGCTTGTCGATCTCTAACTTGGATTTTGTATACTTCCTTTCAGCACGACGCTTTTTCTGTTTCGCAGAACGTAAGTCGTCATTATACCAAGGAGTCTGTGTTCTAACCGTTACAGTTTTTTGAACAACTGGAGCATGCTTATCTAGAAGATCGCAGAGGACAGTTTCATATTGATTCACTAGCCCTTCAAGGTCGGAAGCAGGATCAGTGTACAGCAACGACGATTCAATATCTTGCTTGAATGCCTCCCCAGTGGGCACACCCGACGTTGAAATCACGTTGAGATCACGTTGAAATTTCGACGTTGAAATCACGTTGTATTTGCAAATCGACTCTAACCTGATTTCAACCCGATTTCAACGTTGATGCAACGTCGAAATTTCAACCTAATTTCAACCTGAATCCCACGTTGTATTAACGTCGAAATTTCAACCTAATTTCAACCTGTATTCAATCCGATTTTAACCTGATATTTATTTAAATAATTATAATTATTATAGGCCTATAGTAATAAATTTATACGTACCCGTGTAGAACCTCACCGCTGTGGTCCGTCTGGGAGAATATTATCATGAATTCATGATTATAGGCTAGGCCTGGTATCGCCCCTGGGTAACTGGTATCGCCGTCGTTGTCGGTGCAGAGGGCCGGTGCAGTCGGCACCCATATGCGGGATGCAACCGGGTGTGGAGTCGTGGTGAGCCGAGCGCAGTGGTCACGCCGTCGTTGTCGGTGCAGAGGGACGGTACAGTCGGCATCCATACGCGGGATGCAACCGGGTGTGGCGTCGTGGTGAGCAGCGCAGTGGTCATGCGTCGTTGTCGGTGCAGAAGGCTGGTGCAGTCGGCATCCATACGCGGGAGTCAACCGGGTATGATGGAGTCGGTGGGCCGTGAACGGCGGTAATGTTTTTGACCAAAAATCACATTTTGACCAAAAATCAAATTTTTCACCAAAAATCACATTTTCACCAAAATCACATTTTGACCAAAATCACATTTTGACCAAAAATCACATTTTGACCAAAAATCACATTTTGACCAAAAATCACATTTTGACCAAAAATCACATTTTGACCAAAAACACATTTTTTACCAAAAATTAAATTTTGACTAAAAATTGCATTTTGACCAAATTTCACACTTTTGACCAAAAATCACATTTTTGACCAAGATTCACATTTTTGACCAAAAATCACATTTTTGACCCCTGACCAAAATCACATATTTTAAAATAAAAACAGTTTTGACCAAAAATACTTTTTTGACCAAAAATCACATTTATGACCAAAAATCACATTATTACCTAAAACACATTTCGTCAAAAATCTAATATTGACCAAAAATCACATTTTTGTTTCAAGATGGCCACCACTGAGTAAACATGCAACTTTTTGCAATCTTCTTGGTATCCGATTTTGCTAATTTCTCACCTTTTCATATCAGTTTATCGTAATAGCCTCAATTTGATGATTTGACCTATTTTAAACCTTCAAATCCTAAATAGCTTTCCATAGATTTTAGGTGCAAAGTAAGCGTCGCGTTTTAGGCCAAAGTCGAGTTACCTTGAACTTTGAAATTTATATTTGATATCATCATCATATCAATTTTTCAACGTCGTCGTAGAGCCTTCAAGTTGAGTTGCCCAGCAAACACAAAACGTTTTACAGATAACGTGTTATTGTCCGTTTATATAAAGGGTATAAAACGTTTTAATACACTTTTGAAAAATATATTTACCTTTATAATGCGAGTAATACAGCAATAAATACTAAACAATTCTGGTTTATTTTTTCCAAGATGTGCCGCCATTTTAAAATGACCGCTGCCTTAACAACTGCCTGAAAACAACAACAACAAACACATGTACATACAGGACACTTCTTTCACCTATTATTGGTATAAAATCAACCAGAAATATTATAGTGCTCTAGCTGTAGAACAATTTTGGATATGAGGTAATCCATTATTTTTTTCAAGATGGTATAGCCAATTTCATAGTGGCTGCTGCCTCAGCTGGAAAACACCAAAAACACTTAAATAGTTTTGTGTGTTTTAAAAAAACAACTGCATATTTATGTTCTAAAGATACAAAACTAGAAACAGTTCTCTCAACAATTTTTGAATAATTAAAAATATGGGTTTAAAAGGATCAACAATTGGGATATTTTAAGGTCCTTATTCAAAAAATTGAGAAACTTGTTTCTAATTTTGTGTCTTTAGAACATAGATATGCAATTTTAATAGATTTTGAAATTCAGAGTAGGCCTAAGTTGTTATGATTTCATATTATAAAACATATTATCCTACACATCGCAAATCCAAAATAAAATCAGCTCCGTCCTTTTGATTTTCAAGTTACTTTACATGTGTCATACTTTGATACAATTTGTATCAAAACGCATCCTAAACACTTATACCCCGTCTTTAACACTCTAAATGCTAACGTTTAGCTATTAAAGCGACATGTTTAGATATGTAACAAGTAACAACATCATAGGACTTCTTCTGATGACGATGTGTGTCACACATCGAAAATTCAAGGTTGCTTGGATATTTGTGCTGAAAGTCAGTTTAAACTTTTAGAAATTTACTAGATGTAAGCTTTTTATTTGTGATTTGTGATGTTTAGGAGTTGGTGTTGCCAAAAATACCAATCGTTTCGTGAAAATGTGGAAAACAATATTTTCTTTTATTCCTATGCACTTTAATGAGTCTCCGGCAATCATAACATCATCATGCCTTATAAATTTATGTTAGAAAAATAATAATCAAGCCCGAATCACATGGTCGCCATGAGTTTGTTTTAGATAAAACCACGTGATTCGTGCTTGATAATTATTTTTCTTACATAGGGCATATTGTTGTGATAGGCGGAGCCTTCCTTTAAAAAGTGTGTATTGTTTAAAAAGTGTTACGAGCTGGACATTTAGAACCTAAACACATTAGATTTGTGATGGTTCTCAAAAGAACTCGTTAATTTTCAAGAAGTATTTTATGTTAAAGTGTGAGGGTTATCCATAGGCCTATGTACTAGGAGGACACTTTATAACTTGACCCTTTTGGAACCTTTTAAGAATGTACTGGATGCAATGTGCCCATTATACTTAATGTTAATATACTTAACGTAAAAAACTTGAGTAAAAATCTCAAGTTTTTCTTCTTTTCACGTTACAAGTTACAACTAACTTAAAACTTCTGATACCATGTAAGGTATCTTTAACATAATTATGGTTTCTAAGTCCTGACTTTTGATACACTAACGTATAACTAAACTGGAAATTGTTGATAGATTATATAACTGAATACTTCTATTTTTCTCATGGAAGAACTTCACAGAACTTTCTTAGACTGATATACAGATAGTGTGATCAATAGCTTTGGAATTGTTCTGCGTTTGCAATCCAGCCTTCAATGTATTTAAAGGATCCTTGTCGTGCTCAGTTTTAACTGAAGGAGATAAGCATCGAAAACGTCAACCCTATCAGTAGGCTTATATCGCATTGATGATGTCATCAATACCAATATTACTTGAAGAAAATCTAGACCAGAATCTGTATTTGCTTGCTTAGTTGTTCACCTTCTTTCTTTCTATGTCAAGACACATATCAAGACAATAACAGCTGCTATCATGAAGCTGATGGGTTTGCACATTTTTGACCAAAACACTTTTTGAAGTTGGTCCGTTTCACAGTTCCATCTGCGGGCTATATGGAATGAATGATGCCTAACAACTTAAGTTAGACCTTGAACGGATCAGTAGTATATACACGTGGCAGCAACTGCTTTACGATGGACCCAAAGGCAGAATTTGCAGGAAGGAGGGTCGATCTGTGATGCGAATGACCCGCCTCTGGACTGTATCTAGCTTTATTCAGTGTAGGAGTTGCTCCATGCCATGCCGTGTCAGTTTACTCCATCTTTGATTTGACCATGCTCTTGTATTAAAATTAAGGCTCTCTCAATTGGCCAGTTCATCCAAAATCTTTGGCTGCATCTAAACTTAAGTTAAGTCAATTTTTTGATACTTTATACATTGTACATTGTCATGGACTATAGTCTATTGCATGGCCAATCTTGATTTGATTCCATTGTCACGTGGCACAACAACACGTCAGCTGTAACGACAAAAATAACAATTTCGGGATTATCATTTAAAAATACAATTATTTCCATAATTTACACATACAGAAACATTATATTTGACATAGACATGCATTACGATTAATATGCTTATGTAAGATAGGCATACTGAAGGTAGACCAGTTACTCCTGACTGTTTAGGGTCATTCTGCTGAACAATTCTTAGGGCCATTCTTCGGACCAAAAAGAGGGAAATTGTAAAGTATTTTTGCTCTAGTTTCTTTACATGTTTAAACTAGAGCGATTACCGCACCATAGCTGAACCATGGGGCTTTGGCAGTATATTGTGGTACATGTATATCAACCCTTTATGACCCCTTAATGACCTTAAATGAATTTTAAAATATTTTAAACGTGTTTAGCAGGCCTTGTCTTTTGAAAATTGCTGGCGAGTGACAAATCACTCTCCTCAGGTGAGCTGTAGGCGAGTGATTTTAATCAATTGTATTAGTATTACACCAAATGTAGGCGAGTGATAAAAAGCTCTTCTCAGCTTCATTTTAGGTGAGTGATGGCGAGTGATCACTCTCACTCGCCTCAAAAGACAAGGCCTGGTTTAGAATGTCATAAGGATCATTGCATTTAAATATCAGCTCAATTGGAGCATTTTTGAAAACATGACCTTTGACCCCTTTGTGACCTTAAATGAATATTAAATTATTTTAAACATGTTTAGAATGTCAGAAGGATCATTGCATTTAAATTTCAGCTCAATTGACCTTTTCGGTAAATCCCATAACCCTTTGCGAGTACACCTGAGAACTCGTCATTTTGCGTCACGCCGACTTGCAATGCGCAGTAACGATGTTCGCTAAACGATGTGCGCGTCGGCGCAGAGCGGCGTGACGCAAAATGACGAGTTCTTAGGTGTACTCGCAAAGGGTTATGGGATTTACCGAAAAGGTGAATTGGAGCATTTTGAAAACTTGACCTTTGGCCCCTTTATGATCCCTCAATGACCTTAAATGAATTTTAAAATATTTTAAACATGTTTAGAATGTCATAAGGAGCATTGCATTTAAATATCAGCTCAATTGAAGCATTTTTGAAAACTTGACTTTATGACCCCTTAATGGCCTTAAGGGGGTTCGAAACGATGTTTCTGGAAAACAGGATCTGAATTTAGAACCATTTGAATAGATTGAATAAGTTAAGCTAAATACACTGAGCAAAATAGTTTTTGTTTGAAGGAAATCGGACATACGGTTGTCAAGATATACATGTTTTTAATTTCTTTGTATTCTATTGTTTTTTTGCCAATATATTGATGAAGTTAATGAGGAAAATTGGCATAATGTGCTCATGAATATTCATGTTTGCCAATATTATACCAATATCTTATGAATAAACCTTCATACTACTTTTATTTTATATGATTTTGACATGAAACTTTGCCAATGTGTTTCTATGGCCTAAAACATTAACATGTGATTTTCCCTTACATCTAATTTGCATATTTGCATAATTAATTAGCATTATACTTAAAGCTAATTAATTATGCAAATATGCAAATTAGATGAATAGAAAATCACATGTTAAAGGTTTAGGTCATAGAGACACATTAACAAAGTTTCAAATCAAAATTTAAAAGGTAAAAGTAGTATGAAGGTTTATTCATAAAATATTGGCAAAATATTGGCAAAAATTAATATTAATGAGCACATTTTGCCAATTTTCCTCATTAACTTCATCAATATATTGGCAAAAAACAATAGAATACAAAGAATCTTTCAACAACAATATCTCAAAAACCGTTTGTCCGATTTGGCTCAAATTTTGGAATTAAGATTATTTTGCATATCTCTCTGCAACAAGTCTATTTTAATCTCAATCAGAGCAACTTGATTTTGCCTTTCGTACCACCTTAAATGAATATTAAAATATTTTAAACATGTTTAGAATGTCAGAAGGATCATTGCATATAAATTTCAGCTCATTTTTTGACCCCTGTGACACCTTGGATGACCTCTGATGTTGGGAAATATTTTTATTATATTCTTTACTCCTTCCTCTTTCATTTGACATCACTGGGGGTTCATACCTTCGTGGCATTTAAAGTTATGTCCATTTCAGACCAAAAGGTTAGTTAGTCTAGTAACATACACTGTTATAGGCTGATACCATTTCATAGTTCAGCAAAAAGCAAAAACAAAAAACAAAAACTGAGTTCGCTGAGCTGATTTAGGCCTACATTGAATGGCAAGACAGACTATAAATCGAAGAAAAATTCCAAACGTCTTTAGTTTCGGAACCGGGGTGCAAGAAAGAAAGAAAAAGAACTGACCAAAACACTAGTACAATGACCTAGCACATGAGCATGACTAGACCTGTAGTCTAGGGGTTCACCTATGCTCCCAGCAGTCAGGGGCGTAAATCCATTTTTGAAAGTGGGGGGGACATAATCAAAATTATTAGTCATTGATACTTCGGCGCGACAGCGCCGCACGTCCCGCCCGCGCGACGTAGGGGGTTGTCTGAGGAGGGATGTGGCCCCCTCAGAAGTAAGAAACTTTTGCAAAATGAAGACCTAATTGAAGCCATTTGGTGGACCATTTTGGCACTATTATTGTGTAAAAGTTTAGCTTGAAACAGCTGAAAAATTGTGAAATGACGGCCTTGTGGACAAATCTTCACTAAAACAGAAGCGAAAGCGACCACTTGTTTATGTATACGCAAGGGGGTGTCTGAGGGGGGATGTTTTACAAAATGAAGGTCCAATTGAAGTCATTTGGTGCATAATTTTTACACTGTTATCATAAAAAAAAAATTAAAAAAGGGACCGAACTCAATTTGCAAAATTTTACTTGAGATTTGAGATTCGGAATTATTACTAAAGTATGCATGGATTGATGTTGAAGTCAGCATTGAGTCCGTCTTAAAACTGACTTTGGTGATAAAATGTGAAGGGCCCTGCATATCGACGGGCCCGCAGTACAGCCTTTGGGCCGAGGACCCGCCTTCAAGCAATGCCCAAAATAATCACAGGCCTATAATATATTATACTTACGATCGACCCGGCTGTGCAGATTTTTAGGTATGGGCAGTGATGGGCCTACTCAATTACGTGCAATTTAACATATTTTCTTCTGTTTTCACCCTTTTCTCTTCTCTTTTTCTCCCTTTCTCTTCTCTTTTTCTCCTTTCTCTTCTCTCCTTTCCCTTTTTTTTTTTTTTTTGGGGTGGGGACCAAAATGTGTGGGGGGGACATTTGATATTGTGCCCCCCACTTTGAAAAAATGAGGAGGACGTGTCCCCTGTCCCCACACCGATTTACGCCCTTGCCAGCAGTACCATCCAAGCAAGACCTTGCTGCAGGATCTGACTAGTCTAGGGCTAGGCCCTAAGTTTGTTAATTATAAAATTAACATTTGCCACCCCCCCCCCAAAAATGCCAAAGGCCCAAAAAGTCTTCTTTTTTTAACCCCAAAAGTCCCCTTTTTTAACCCCAAAAATCTCCCTTTTAACCCCTGAAGTGAAGTCCCATTTGCGAGCGCATGCCTTCTTGGTCCAAAAATGTCCAAATCCGCCCCAGTCCAATAAGGTCAAAATTGTGAAGAAAAAAAAGGTCCACTTTTTCAAAATCAGCCCCCCCCCCCCCCAAATAAATCCAGACTACGGGCCTGATTTCCCCCAGCAAATATTCCAAACTGGCATGACTGGGTCTTCTACAAAGTACAAGTCATGTCACAAGCATGTCAACTTCAAAGCACTGTTTCGTGTCTGTCGAATAATGGTGCATTCATGATTGTATCTATACAGCATGCATGTCATGTGCAGCAGGCATGTAATTTTTAAACTGCTCAGTAAGCTTAACTATTTTAACATATCCTGATGATACAAAATGGAAAACCAAGTTGAAATATACATCCAGCAATGTGTCCAAAAGTCAAGTAGACCTTTAAAGAAAATTTAAATGTTTACTAACCTGTTTTATTTGCAAATTTAGGCCTCAAGTTTATGTACGTCATACGTATACGCGTGCAACTCCTTTTGCTTGCTGCTGTACATTGGGCAATATCCACTCTGGAAAAGTGTTGGGCGAAAGCGATATCGTACTACTACAATTTTAATCCAAAAATATAATTTTCGAATGTCCAAACATAATTACGGTGGATCTAGGATTAAAAACCTGTTTAGGTCAAAATGCGACCAGAACTAACGAATATCCAAAAATTTGAAATTGTTTTTCAACATGTTTCAGATATAGGCCTAGGCCGACTAGCCCTGAGACAAGATGATCCAGATCCAGATCCTACATCAAGTTCAAACAAACGGACACATTCAAGGCATAGGCCTACCGGTATGTCATTGGCTGATGCGCCATCCCGCTCGCGGCAGTGGCATCAGTTTTGCACTCGCGTGTGCGTAGCCTAGGCCTACCCATAAACACTTGTGAAGACACGTGCGTACTCACAAACACTTGTGCACGCGCGTACGTACCTGCAATAATTTCCAAATGCGCGTGCGTACCTGTAAACACTTGTGAACGCGAGAGTGTACTTGCAAACACTTGCGAACTCGCATGCGTACCCGTAATAACTTTCGCGTACCCATAAACACTTGCAAACTCGCATGCGTACCCGTAATAACTTTCGCGTACCCATAAACACTTGCGAACGCGCATGCGTAGGCCTACTCGAAAACACTTGAAAACTCGATTGCGCAACGCAATATCTTGTGCACGCACGCGCGTGCGTACCCGCAATAACTTTCGAACACAAGTGCGTACCCATAAACACTTGCGCATGCGCTTGCGTATTTGCAAACACTTGCGAACGTGCATGCGTACGCATAAACACTTGAGAACGAGTGCATACACGCAAACACTTGTGAACGTGCGTGCGTACTCGCAAACACTTGGGAACGGGCATGCGTACCCGCAATAACCTGCGCACGCACGCGAGTACGGTACTCATAAACACTTGCAAACTCGCGTGCCTACCTGCAATATCTTGCCCGCGCGAATGCGTGCCCATGAACACTTGCGAACGTGCGTTTGTACTTGCAAACACTTGTGTATGCACACGTGTACTTGCAAACACTTGCGAACGCGCGTGTGCACCCGCAATAACTTGCAAACGCATGTGCGTACCCATAAAGACTTGAACATGTACATGCGTACCCATAAACACTTGCGCACGCGTGTGCGTATTCACAAACACTTGTGAATGTGTGTACCGGCAATGTACGCAAGCGTACCCATGAACACTTGTAGACATGAGTGCGTACTCGCAAACATTTGCGAACGCATGTGTGTACCTGCGATTTAACACTTGTGCACGCGTGTAGGCCTACGTACCGTACCCACCCACAATATCACAATATTTAGAGAGGGCGTGCCCCCGACCTCGATCTGCACCAACTGACACCGGCTACGCCGCGGCGATACCCGGGCAATACCCCGGGACGACATCACATGATCGGGTTAGTAAAATAGTTAGAAGATATGCGAAGTTCCAATAGGCCTATTAGGGACCACTCACAAACACTTTGGGGGGGGCTGATGCAAAAAAATCATCGCGAAAGTTTTTCGCCCCCCTTTCAGGTCTCAAAAAATTCAGGGCCGCCCTTTTTGACATGAAAATTATGAGTCAATTCCATAGAAAATCATATAAATTCAATTTTCCTGGGAAAATTTTAGTTATTTTTTCCAAGGCCCTGCCCTACCCACAAGAGGGTCAAAACTAAACCCCACCCCACCCTTTTGCATCAACCCCCCCACAAGTGTTCACAAGTGTTCACCATGTTGTAGGAATTCCCATAATTATCAACATCAGCCCGCCAATTGAGCGGTGACGGGGCCGTATAGCATACCCCGTACCACCCGGTGTTTTCGCGTAAGTCATTGGAGGAAGTGCACGCCGCGCGCCACTTGAAGAAGGGAAACGGTTTAAATCGTTAGATCATGCGGCCTGGATATATAAAATGAAATTTGGGTAAAATCTCAATGCTGCCGACCTTTAAACATGTTATTATACTAGGCATAGGCATATTTCGTCCTAATAATATTTTATGTAAGGTCATTAAGTTGTGCATTGGAACATTGGTTGAAATCAGGTTGAAATTTCAACGTTGTATCAACGTTGAAGTTTCAACCTGATTTCAGCCTGCTTAATTTTTGCATTGAAAGTTGGTTGAAATCAGGTTGAAATTTCAACGTTGTATCGACGTTGAAATTTCAACCTGATTTCAACCAATCTCTAGGTTGAAATCGGGTTGAAATCAGGTTAGGTTAGATTTCGACGTTGTATCAACGTTGATACAACGTCGAAATCCTAACCTGTGCCCACTGGGTCGACATCTATTTCCCTGATCTTTCTATACTTCATAGTCTTTTTTACAGCTTTAGGAGGGTGGATATTGAGGAGGCACGTAACCGGGTAGTGATCAGAGTACAACTCTGGGGTTACTCTAACCTGACCAGCAATAACTTTGGAGGTAGAACGATCAATTAAAAGATCCAAAGTGTGACCTTTTTTGTGCGTCGCTTCAGTCACATGTTGTTTGAGACCGACAGTGTCTAACATCTCTATGAAGGATCGAGCAAATCGGTCTTGAGCATCATCGACATGGCAGTTGAAGTCACCTAAAATGAGTATTTCTCCAGGAATTAGTGAAACAGACTCAAGGAAACATCCGAAATCCTCCAGGAACATTGCATCAGTCAATTTGTTTTCCTTGGAGGGAGGTGGGCGATATATGTTGAATATCCTTACAGTGGATGATCCACGCGATATGCTAACATCCATGTGTTCAAAACTCGGGTAAACAGTACTATTGTTGGTTACAAGTTGGTAACCTCTTTTGATGATAAAACAAAGACCACCACCTCTTCCAGATTTTCTTGGTGATTGAACCAATTCGAAATTGGGAAGTGTAAGAGCAATATCAGCCAATGCATGGTTATCTCTATCGTCACCACGAAACCATGACTCCTGAATGGCAATAACATCAATGTCATTGTCAATTATGACGTCACATATTTCAGTTGTCTTATTGTTCATAGATCGTGTATTCCAGGTAGCTATTTTAGGTTTTACTGAGTGATTGTCTGTTTTTATGGAAGTTTTCTGCAAGTTGACATTAATGATATTGTTCTGTTGATTATGCTTGATTGGGATTGGCACAAGATTAGATTGATCTAGTTTGGGCCTACTCGTCTGGCTTTTGGGCATAGTGTTTATTCGGCTCGTAACAATCGAAGTGATTTGGCGTTGTTTTAGTCTGCCTGCTCTACAGCCACGTTTGGTCTTCTTCTTGGCACTAATACCAAATTCATTGATGTTTAACCATGTTTGTGAATCAACTTTGTTGTGCGATGTGTTTATCACACCTTCTGCAATACTGATCAGCATCGATTTGGAGTAATTCAAAGTAGGATACATTATACAAAATAGTTAGAGTACGAGATTGTAAACAAATCAATATATCGATACCGATAGAAAGCAATACGGAGATACGTATAGTATTCATACATACAGTTCAAAACGTAGCACAGTCAAGATGATAAAATCCAAGTTTCTCCAAATAATAAAAGTTAAAAACAAATTCAATAGCAACACAGTGTTCTAGGATAAACAACTATAGTATCAGTTAAATACAAATCTGAAAATTCAAGTCAAATTTCGGTGAAAAGTTACAAAAATCCTTAGCACGAAGTGATGAGCAGCAGCCAGACGAGCGCCGCCAATTTGAAATAGGATACATGTATGCTTGAATTTTGCGCCAAAATATGCAAACAAAGTCAGACTTTTTTGTGTCCGCCCAGTCCAACTGATCATGTGGAAGACACTGGCAAGAAAAAAGATTGAAATTTCGGCAATTATTGATCTCAAAATGGCGATATCACGGAAAATGCAATTTCAACACGATTTAGGCGAAATAGGATATGCTTGAATTTTGCGCCAAAATATGCAAACAAAGTCAGACTTTTTTGTGTCCGCCAAGTCCAACTGATCATGTGGAAGACACTGGCAAGAAAAAAGATTGAAATTTCGGCAATTATTGATCTCAAAATGGCGATATCACGGAAAATGCAATTTCAACACGATTTAGGCGAAATAGGATATGCTTGAATTTAGCCCCAAAATGTTCAAACAAAGTCAGACTTTTTTGTGTCCGCCCAGTCCAACTGATCATGTGGAAGACACTGGCAAGAAAAAAGATTGAAATTTTGGCAATTATAGATCTCAAAATGGCGATATCACGGAAAATACAATTTCAACCCGATTTAGGCGAAATAGGATATGCTTGAATTTTGCGCCAAAATGTGCAAACAAAGTCAGACTTTTTGTGTCCGCCCAGTCCAACTGATCATGTGGAAGACACTGGCAAGAAAAAGATTGAAATTTCGGCAATTATTGATCTCAAAATGGCGATATTACGGAAAATAAAATTTTAACACGATTTAGGCGAAATAGGATATGCTTGAATTTTGCGCCAAAATGTGCAAACAAAGTTAGACTTTTTGTGTCCGCCCAGTCCAACTGATCATGTGGAAGACACTGGCAAGAAAAAAAGATTGAAATTTGGCAATTATTGATCTCAAAATGGCGATATCACGGAAAATGCAATTTCAACACGATTTAGGCGAAATAGGATATGCTTGAATTTAGCCCCAAAATGTGCAAACAAAGTCAGACTTTTTTGTATCCGCCCAGTCAAACTGATCATGTGGAAGACAGTGGCAAGAAAAAAGATTGAAATTTCGGCAATTATTGATCTCAAAATGGCGATATCACGGAAAATGGAATTTCAACACGATTTAGGCGAAATAGGATATGCTTGAATTTTGTGCCAAAATGTGCAAACAAAGTCAGACTTGTTTGTCCGCCCAGTCGAACTGATCATGTGGAAGACACTGGCAAGAAAAAAGATTGAAATTTCGGCAATTATTGATCTCAAAATGGCGATATCACGGAAAATGCAATTTCAACACGATTTAGGCGAAATAGGATATGCTTGAATTTTGCGCCAAAATATGCAAACAAAGTCAGACTTTTTTGTGTCCGCCAAGTCCAACTGATCATGTGGAAGACACTGGCAAGAAAAAAGATTGAAATTTCGGCAATTATTCATCTCAAAATGGCGATATCACGGAAAATGGAATTTCAACACGATTTAGGCGAAATAGGATATGCTTGAATTTAGCCCCAAAATGTGCAAACAAAGTCAGACTTTTTTGTGTCCGCCCAGTCTAACTGATCATGTGGAAGATACTGGCAAGAAAAAAGATTGAAATTTTGGCAATTATTGATCTCAAAATGGCGATATTACGGAAAATGCAATTTTAACACGATTTAGGCGAAATAGGATATGCTTGAATTTTGCCCAAAATGTGCAAACAAAGTCAGACTTTTTGTGTCCGCCCAGTCCAACTGATCATGTGGAAGACACTGGCAAGAAAAAAGATTGAAATTTCGGCAATTATTGATCTCAAAATGGCGATATTACGGAAAATGTAAATTCAAAATGGCGATATTACGGAAAATGTAATTTTAACACGAAAATGTAATTTTAATACGATATAGGCGAAATAGGATATGTTTGATTTTAGCCCCAAAATGTGCAAACAAAGTCAGACTTTTTGTGTCCGCCCAGTCCAACTGATCATGTGGAAGACACTGGCAAGAAAAAAGATTGAAATTTCGGCAATTATTGATCTCAAAATGGCGATATCACGGAAAATGCAATTTCAACACGATTTAGGCGAAATAGGAAATGCTTGAATTTTGCGCCAAAATGTGCAAACAAAGTCAGACTTTTTGTGTCCGCCAGTCCAACTGATCATGTGGAAGACACTGGCAAGAAAAAAAAAGATTGAAATTTCGGCAATTATTGATCTCAAAATGGCGATATCACGGAAAATGGAATTTCAACACGATTTAGGCGAAATAGGATATGCTTGAATTTAGCCCCAAAATGTGCAAACAAAGTCAGACTTTTTTGTGTCCGCCCAGTCCAACTGATCATGTGGAAGACACTGGCAAGAAAAAAGATTGAAATTTCGGCAATTATTGATCTCAAAATGGCGATATTACGGAAAATGTAATTTTAACACGATTTAGGCGAAATAGGATATGCTTGAATTTTGAGCCAAAATGTGCAAACAAAGTCAGACTTTTTTGTTTCCGCCAAGTCCAACTGATCATGTGGAAGACACTGGCAAGAAAAAAGATTGAAATTTTGGCAATTATTGATCTCAAAATGGCGATATCACGGAAAATACAATTTCAACACGATTTAGGCGAAATAGGATATGCTTGAATTTTGCGCCAAAATGTGCAAACAAAGTCAGACTTTTTTGTCCGCCCAGTCCAACTGATCATGTGGAAGACACTGGCAAGAAAAAAGATTGAAATTTCGGCAATTATTGATCTCAAAATGGCGATATTACGGAAAATGTAATTTCAACACGATTTAGGCGAAATAGGATATGCTTGAATTTTGCGCCAAAATGTGCAAACAAAGTCAGACTTTTTGTGTCCGCCCAGTCCAACTGATCATGTGGAAGACACTGGCAAGAAAAAAAAGATTGAAATTTCGGCAATTATTGATCTCAAAATGGCGATATCACGGAAAATGCAATTTCAACACGATTTAGGCGAAATCGGATATGCTTGAATTTTGCGGCAAATTGTGCAAACAAAGTCAGACTTTCGGTGTCCGCCCATTCCAACTGATCATGTGGAAGATACTGGCAAGAAAAAAAAGATTGAAATTTCGGCAATTATTGATCTCAAAATGGCGATATTACGGAAAATGTAATTTTAACACGATTTAGGCGAAATAGGATATGCTTGAATTTTGCGCCAAAATGTGCAAACAAAGTCAGACTTTTTTGTGTGTCCGCCCAGTCCAACTGATCATGTGGAAGACACTGGCAAGAAAAAAGATTGAAATTTCGGCAATTATTGATCTCAAAATGGCGATATCACGGAAAATGCAATTTCAACACGATTTAGGCGAAATAGGATATGCTTGAATTTTGCGCCAAAATGTGCAAACAAAGTCAGACTTTTTTGTGTCCGCCCAGTCCAACTGATCATGTGGAAGACACTGGCAAGAAAAAAGATTGAAATTTCGGCAATTATTGATCTCAAAATGGCGATATCACGGAAAATGCAATTTCAACACGATTTAGGCGAAATAGGATATGCTTGAATTTTGCGCCAAAATGTGCAAACAAAGTCAGACTTTTTGTGTCCGCCCAGTCCAACTGATCATGTGGAAGACACTGGCAAGAAAAAAAAGATTGAAATTTCGGCAATTATTGATCTCAAAATGGCGATATCACGGAAAATGTAATTTCAACACGATTTAGGCGAAATAGGATATGCTTGAATTTAGCGCCAAAATGTGCAAACAAAGTCAGACTTTTTTGTGTCCGCCCAGTCCAACTGATCATGTGGAAGACACTGGCAAGAAAAAAGATTGAAATTTTGGCAATTATTGATCTCAAAATGGCGATATCACGGAAAATACAATTTCAACACGATTTAGGCGAAATAGGATATGCTTGAATTTTGCGCCAAAATGTGCAAACAAAGTCAGACTTTTTGTGTCCGCCCAGTCCAACTGATCATGTGGAAGACACTGGCAAGAAAAAAGATTGAAATTTCGGCAATTATTGATCTCAAAATGGCGATATTACGGAAAATGTAATTTTAACACGATTTAGGCGAAATAGGATATGCTTGAATTTTGCGCCAAAATGTGCAAACAAAGTCAGACTTTTTGTGTCCGCCCAGTCCAACTGATCATGTGGAAGACACTGGCAAGAAAAAAGATTGAAATTTCGGCAATTATTGATCTCAAAATGGCGATATCACGGAAAATGCAATTTCAACACGATTTAGGCGAAATAGGATATGCTTGAATTTTGCGCCAAAATGTGCAAACAAAGTCAGACTTTTTGTGTCCGCCCAGTCCAACTGATCATGTGGAAGACACTGGCAAGAAAAAAAGATTGAAATTTCGGCAATTATTGATCTCAAAATGGCGATATCACGGAAAATGCAATTTCAACACGATTTAGGCGAAATAGGATATGCTTGAATTTTGCGCCAAAATGTGCAAACAAAGTCAGACTTTTTGTGTCCGCCCAGTCCAACTGATCATGTGGAAGACACTGGCAAGAAAAAAGATTGAAATTTCGGCAATTATTGATCTCAAAATGGCGATATCACGGAAAATGCAATTTCAACACGATTTAGGCGAAATAGGATATGCTTGAATTTTGCGCCAAAATGTGCAAACAAAGTCAGACTTTTTGTGTCCGCCCAGTCCAAATGAACATGTTGAAGACACTGGCAAGAAAAAAGATTGAAATTTCGGCAATTATTGATCCAAAATGGCGATATCACGGAAAATGCAATTTCAACACGATTTAGGCGAAATAGGATATGCTTGAATTTAGCCCCAAAATGTGCAAACAAAGTCAGACTTTTTGTGTCCGCCCAGTCCAACTGATCATGTGGAAGACACTGGCAAGAAAAAAGATTGAAATTTCGGCAATTATTGATCTCAAAATGGCGATATCACGGAAAATACAATTTCAACACGATTTAGGCGAAATAGGATATGCTTGAATTTTGCGCCAAAATGTGCAAACAAAGTCAGACTTTTTGTGTCCGCCCAGTCCAACTGATCATGTGGAAGACACTGGCAAGAAAAAGATTGAAATTTCGGCAATTATTGATCTCAAAATGGCGATATTACGGAAAATGCAATTTCAACACGATTTAGGCGAAATAGGATATGCTTGAATTTTGCGCCAAAATGTGCAAACAAAGTCAGACTTTTTTGTGTCCGCCCAGTCCAACTGATCATGTGGAAGACACTGGCAAGAAAAGAAAAAAGATTGAAATTTCGGCAATTATTGATCTCAAAATGGCGATATCACGGAAAATGCAATTTCAACACGATTTAGGCGAAATAGGATATGCTTGAATTTTGCCCCAAAATGTGCAAACAAAGTCAGACTTTTTTGTGTCCGCCCAGTCCAACTGATCATGTGGAAGACACTGGCAAGAAAAAATATTTGAAATTTCGGCAATTATTGATCTCAAAATGGCGATATCACGGAAAATGCAATTTCAACACGATTTAGGCGAAATAGGATATGCTTGAATTTTGCGCCAAAATGTGCAAACAAAGTCAGACTTTTTGTGTCCGCCCAGTCCAACTGATCATGTGGAAGACACTGGCAAGAAAAAAAGATTGAAATTTCGGCAATTATTGATCTCAAAATGGCGATATCACGGAAAATGCAATTTCAACACGATTTAGGCGAAATAGTATATGCTTGAATTTTGCGCCAAAATGTGCAAACAAAGTCAGACTTTTTGTGTCCGCCCAGTCCAACTGATCATGTGGAAGACACTGGCAAGAAAAAAAGATTGAAATTTCGGCAATTATTGATCTCAAAATGGCGATATCACGGAAAATGCAATTTCAACACGATTTAGGCGAAATAGGATATGCTTGAATTTTGCCCCAAAATGTGCAAACAAAGTCAGACTTTTTTGTGTCCGCCCAGTCCAACTGATCATGTGGAAGACAAAAAAAAAAAAAAAGATTGAAATTTCGGCAATTATTGATCTCAAAATGGCGATATCACGGAAAATGTAATTTCAACACGATTTAGGCGAAATAGGATATGCTTGAATTTTGCCCCAAAATGTGCAAACAAAGTCAGACTTTTTTGTGTCCGCCCAGTCCAACTGATCATGTGGAAGACACTGGCAAGAAAAAAGATTGAAATTTCGGCAATTATTGATCTCAAAATGGCGATATCACGGAAAATGATTTGTGTCCAACTGATCATGTGGAAGACACTGGCAAGAAAAAAGATTGAAATTTCGGCAATTATTGATCTCAAAATGGCGATATCACGAAAATACAATTTCAACACGATTTAGGCGAATAGGATATGCTTGAATTTTGCGCCAAAATGTGCAAACAAAGTCAGACTTTTTGTGTCCGCCCAGTCCAACTGATCATGTGGAAGACACTGGCAAGAAAAAAGATTGAAATTTCGGCAATTATTGATCTCAAAATGGCGATATCACGGAAAATGCAATTTCAACACGATTTAGGCGAAATAGGATATGCTTGAATTTTGCGCCAAAATGTGCAAACAAAGTCAGACTTTTTTGTGTCCGCCCAGTCCAACTGATCATGTGGAAGACACTGGCAAGAAAAAAGATTGAAATTTCGGCAATTATTGATCTCAAAATGGCGATATCACGGAAAATGCAATTTCAACACGATTTAGGCGAAATAGGATATGCTTGAATTTTGCGCCAAAATGTGCAAACAAAGTCAGACTTTTTGTGTCCGCCCAGTCCAACTGATCATGTGGAAGACACTGGCAAGAAAAAAAAAGATTGAAATTTCGGCAATTATTGATCTCAAAATGGCGATATCACGGAAAATGTAATTTCAACACGATTTAGGCGAAATAGGATATGCTTGAATTTTGCGCCAAAATGTGCAAACAAAGTCAGACTTTTTGTGTCCGCCCAGTCCAACTGATCATGTGGAAGACACTGGCAAGAAAAAAAAGATTGAAATTTCGGCAATTATTGATCTCAAAATGGCGATATCACGGAAAATACAATTTCAACACGATTTAGGCGAAATAGGATATGCTTGAATTTTGCGCCAAAATGTGCAAACAAAGTCAGACTTTTTGTGTCCGCCCAGTCCAACTGATCATGTGGAAGACACTGGCAAGAAAAAAAGATTGAAATTTCGGCAATTATTGATCTCAAAATGGCGATATTACGGAAAATGTAATTTTAACACGATTTAGGCGAAATAGGATATGCTTAAAATTAACCCCAGCATGTGCAAAAAAAGTCAGACTTTTTGTGTCCGCCCAGTCCAACTGATCATGTGGAAGACACTGGCAAGAAAAAAGATTGAAATTTCGGCAATTATTGATCTCAAAATGGCGATATCACGGAAAATGCAATTTCAACACGATTTAGGCGAAATAGGATATGCTTGAATTTTGCGCCAAAATGTGCAAACAAAGTCAGACTTTTTTGTGTCCGCCCAGTCCAACTGATCATGTGGAAGACACTGGCAAGAAAAAAAGATTGAAATTTCGGCAATTATTGATCTCAAAATGGCGATATCACGGAAAATGCAATTTCAACACGATTTAGGCGAAATAGGATATGCTTGAATTTTGCGCCAAAATGTGCAAACAAAGTCAGACTTTTTGTGTCCGCCCAGTCCAACTGATCATGTGGAAGACACTGGCAAGAAAAAAGATTGAAATTTCGGCAATTATTGATCTCAAAATGGCGATATTACGGAAAATGTAATTTCAACACGATTTAGGCGAAATAGGATATGCTTGAATTTTGCGCCAAAATGTGCAAACAAAGTCAGACTTTTTGTGTCCGCCCAGTCCGTCCAACTGATCATGTGGAAGACACTGGCAAGAAAAAAGATTGAAATTTCGGCAATTATTGATCTCAAAATGGCGATATCACGGAAAATACAATTTCAACACGATTTAGGCGAAATAGGATATGCTTGAATTTTGCGCCAAAATGTGCAAACAAAGTCAGACTTTTTGTGTCCGCCCAGTCCAACTGATCATGTGGAAGACACTGGCAAGAAAAAAGATTGAAATTTCGGCAATTATTGATCTCAAAATGGCGATATTACGGAAAATGTAATTTCAACACGATTTAGGCGAAATAGGATATGCTTGAATTTTGCGCCAAAATGTGCAAACAAAGTCAGACTTTTTTGTGTCCGCCCAGTCCAACTGATCATGTGGAAGACACTGGCAAGAAAAAAGATTGAAATTTCGGCAATTATTGATCTCAAAATGGCGATATCACGGAAAATGCAATTTCAACACGATTTAGGCGAAATAGGATATGCTTGAATTTTGCGCCAAAATGTGCAAACAAAGTCAGACTTTTTTGTGTCCGCCCAGTCCAACTGATCATGTGGCCGNCACTGGCAAGAAAAAAAGATTGAAATTTCGGCACTTATTGATCTCAAAATGGCGATATCACGGAAAATACAATTTCAACACGATTTAGGCGAAATAGGATATGCTTGAATTTTGCGCCAAAATGTGCAAACAAAGTCAGACTTTTTGTGTCCGCCCAGTCCAACTGATCATGTGGAAGACACTGGCAAGAAAAAAGATTGAAATTTCGGCAATTATTGATCTCAAAATGGCGATATCACGGAAAATGCAATTTCAACACGATTTAGGCGAAATAGGATATGCTTGAATTTTGCGCCAAAATGTGCAAACAAAGTCAGACTTTTTGTGTCCGCCCAGTCCAACTGATCATGTGGAAGACACTGGCAAGAAAAAAAGATTGAAATTTCGGCAATTATTGATCTCAAAATGGCGATATCACGGAAAATGCAATTTCAACACGATTTAGGCGAAATAGGATATGCTTGAATTTTGCGCCAAAATGTGCAAACAAAGTCAGACTTTTTGTGTCCGCCCAGTCCAACTGATCATGGATATGCTTGAATTTTGCCCAAAATGTGCAAACAAAGTCAGACTTTTTGTGTCCGCCCAGTCCAACTGATCATGTGGAAGACACTGGCAAGAAAAAAGATTGAAATTTTGGCAATTATTGATCTCAAAATGGCGATATCACGGAAAATGTAATTTCAACACGATTTAGGCGAAATAGGATATGCTTGAATTTTGCGCCAAAATGTGCAAACAAAGTCAGACTTTTTGTGTCCGCCCAGTCCAACTGATCATGTGGAAGACACTGGCAAGAAAAAAGATTGAAATTTCGGCAATTATTGATCTCAAAATGGCGATATCACGGAAAATGCAATTTCAACACGATTTAGGATATGCTTGAATTTTGCGCCAAAATGTGCAAACAAAGTCAGACTTTTTTTGTGTCCGCCCAGTCCAACTGATCATGTGGAACACTGGCAAGAAAAAAAGATTGAAATTTCGGCAATTATTGATCTCAAAATGGCGATATCACGGAAAATGCTTTCAACACGATTTAGAATTTGCTTGAATTTTGCCAAAATGTGCAAACAAAGTCAGACTTTTTGTGTCCGCCCAGTCCAACTGATCATGTGGAAGACACTGGCAAGAAAAAAAGATTGAAATTTCGGCAATTATTGATCTCAAAATGGCGATATCACGGAAAATGCAATTTCAACACGATTTAGGCGAAATAGGATATGCTTGAATTTTGCGCCAAAATGTGCAAACAAAGTCAGACTTTTTTGTGTCCGCCCAGTCCAACTGATCATGTGGAAGACACTGGCAAGAAAAAAGATTGAAATTTCGGCAATTATTGATCTCAAAATGGCGATATCACGGAAAATGCAATTTCAACACGATTTAGGCGAAATAGGATATGCTTGAATTTTGCGCCAAAATGTGCAAACAAAGTCAGACTTTTTGTGTCCGCCCAGTCCAACTGATCATGTGGAAGACACTGGCAAGAAAAAAGATTGAAATTTCGGCAATTATTGATCTCAAAATGGCGATATCACGGAAAATGCAATTTCAACACGATTTAGGCGAAATAGGATATGCTTGAATTTTGCGCCAAAATGTGCAAACAAAGTCAGACTTTTTGTGTCCGCCCAGTCCAACTGATCATGTGGAAGACACTGGCAAGAAAAAAGATTGAAATTTCGGCAATTATTGATCTCAAAATGGCGATATTACGGAAAATGTAATTTTAACACGATTTAGGCGAAATAGGATATGCTTGAATTTTGCGCCAAAATGTGCAAACAAAGTCAGACTTTTTGTGTCCGCCCAGTCCAACTGATCATGTGGAAGACACTGGCAAGAAAAAAAGATTGAAATTTCGGCAATTATTGATCTCAAAATGGCGATATCACGGAAAATGCAATTTCAACACGATTTAGGCGAAATAGGATATGCTTGAATTTTGCGCCAAAATGTGCAAACAAAGTCAGACTTTTTGTGTCCGCCCAGTCCAACTGATCATGTGGAAGACACTGGCAAGAAAAAAGATTGAAATTTCGGCAATTATTGATCTCAAAATGGCGATATCACGGAAAATGCAATTTCAACACGATTTAGGCGAAATAGGATATGCTTGAATTTTGCGCCAAAATGTGCAAACAAAGTCAGTCAGACTTTTTTGTGTCCGCCCAGTCCAACTGATCATGTGGAAGACACTGGCAAGAAAAAAAAAAAGATTGAAATTTCGGCAATTATTGATCTCAAAATGGCGATATCACGGAAAATGTAATTTCAACACGATTTAGGCGAAATAGGATATGCTTGAATTTTGCGCCAAAATGTGCAAACAAAGTCAGACTTTTTTGTGTCCGCCCAGTCCAATCTGAAGAGGGGGGAGAAAGGGGCGAGTGAAGATCTTGAAAGTCGGGGAATCATTGAAAAAAAAATGGCGATATCACGGAAAATACAATTTCAACACGATTTAGGCGAAATAGGATATGCTTGAATTTTGCGCCAAAATGTGCAAACAAAGTCAGACTTTTTGTGTCCGCCCAGTCCAACTGATCATGTGGAAGACACTGGCAAGAAAAAAGATTGAAATTTCGGCAATTATTGATCTCAAAATGGCGATATCACGGAAAATGCAATTTCAACACGATTTAGGCGAAATAGGGATATGCTTGAATTTTGCGCCAAAATGTGCAAACAAAGTCAGACTTTTTGTGTCCGCCCAGTCCAACTGATCATGTGGAAGACACTGGCAAGAAAAAAAGATTGAAATTTCGGCAATTATTGATCTCAAAATGGCGATATCACGGAAAATGTAATTTTAACACGATTTAGGCGAAATAGGATATGCTTGAATTTTGCGCCAAAATGTGCAAACAAAGTCAGACTTTTTTGTGTCCGCCCAGTCCAACTGATCATGTGGAAGACACTTGCAAGAAAAAAAGATTGAAATTTCGGCAATTATTGATCTCAAAATGGCGATATCACGGAAAATGCAATTTCAACACGATTTAGGCGAAATAGGATATGCTTGAATTTTGCGCCAAAATGTGCAAACAAAGTCAGACTTTTTGTGTCCGCCCAGTCCAACTGATCATGTGGAAGACACTGGCAAGAAAAAAGATTGAAATTTCGGCAATTATTGATCTCAAAATGGCGATATCACGGAAAATGCAATTTCAACACGATTTAGGCGAAATAGGATATGCTTGAATTTTGCGCCAAAATGTGCAAACAAAGTCAGACTTTTTTTGTGTCCGCCCAGTCCAACTGATCATGTGGAAGACACTGGCAAGAAAAAAAGATTGAAATTTCGGCAATTATTGATCTCAAAATGGCGATATCACGGAAAATGCAATTTCAACACGATTTAGGCGAAATAGGATATGCTTGAATTTTGCGCCAAAATGTGCAAACAAAGTCAGACTTTTTGTGTCCGCCCAGTCCAACTGATCATGTGGAAGACACTGGCAAGAAAAAAAAGATTGAAATTTCGGCAATTATTGATCTCAAAATGGCGATATCACGGAAAATGTAATTTCAACACGATTTAGGCGAAATAGGATATGCTTGAATTTTGCGCCAAAATGTGCAAACAAAGTCAGACTTTTTGTGTCCGCCCAGTCCAACTGATCATGTGGAAGACACTGGCAAGAAAAAAGATTGAAATTTCGGCAATTATTGATCTCAAAATGGCGATATCACGGAAAATGTAATTTCAACACGATTTAGGCGAAATAGGATATGCTTGAATTTTGCCCAAAATGTGCAAACAAAGTCAGACTTTTTGTGTCCGCCCAGTCCAACTGATCATGTGGAAGACACTGGCAAGAAAAAGATTGAAATTTCGGCAATTATTGATCTCAAAATGGCGATATCACGGAAAATGCAATTTCAACACGATTTAGGCGAAATAGGATATGCTTGAATTTTGCGCCAAAATGTGCAAACAAAGTCAGACTTTTTGTGTCCGCCCAGTCCAACTGATCATGTGGAAGACACTGGCAAGAAAAAAGATTGAAATTTCGGCAATTATTGATCTCAAAATGGCGATATTACGGAAAATGTAATTTCAACACGATTTAGGCGAAATAGGATATGCTTGAATTTTGCGCCAAAATGTGCAAACAAAGTCAGACTTTTTGTGTCCGCCCAGTCCAACTGATCATGTGGAAACACTGGCAAGAAAAAGATTGAAATTTCGGCAATTATTGATCTCAAAATGGCGATATCACGGAAAATGCAATTTCAACACGATTTAGGCGAAATAGGATATGCTTGAATTTTGCGCCAAAATGTGCAAACAAAGTCAGACTTTTTGTGTCCGCCCAGTCCAACTGATCATGTGGAAGACACTGGCAAGAAAAAAAGATTGAAATTTCGGCAATTATTGATCTCAAAATGGCGATATCACGGAAAATGCAATTTCAACACGATTTAGGCGAAATAGGATATGCTTGAATTTTGCGCCAAAATGTGCAAACAAAGTCAGACTTTTTTGTGTCCGCCCAGTCCAACTGATCATGTGGAAGACACTGGCAAGAAAAAAGATTGAAATTTCGGCAATTATTGATCTCAAAATGGCGATATCACGGAAAATGCAATTTCAACACGATTTAGGCGAAATAGGATATGCTTGAATTTTGCGCCAAAATGTGCAAACAAAGTCAGACTTTTTGTGTCCGCCCAGTCCAACTGATCATGTGGAAGACACTGGCAAGAAAAAATTGAAATTTCGGCAATTATTGATCTCAAAATGGCGATATCACGGAAAATGCAATTTCAACACGATTTAGGCGAAATAGGATATGCTTGAATTTTGCGCCAAAATGTGCAAACAAAGTCAGACTTTTTGTGTCCGCCCAGTCCAACTGATCATGTGGAAGACACTGGCAAGAAAAAAGATTGAAATTTCGGCAATTATTGATCTCAAAATGGCGATATCACGGAAAATGTAATTTCAACACGATTTAGGCGAAATAGGATATGCTTGAATTTTGCGCCAAAATGTGCAAACAAAGTCAGACTTTTTGTGTCCGCCCAGTCCAACTGATCATGTGGAAGACACTGGCAAGAAAAAAGATTGAAATTTCGGCAATTATTGATCTCAAAATGGCGATATCACGGAAAATGCAATTTCAACACGATTTAGGCGAAATAGGATATGCTTGAATTTTGCGCCAAAATGTGCAAACAAAGTCAGACTTTTTGTCCGCCCAGTCCAACTGATCATGTGGAAGACACTGGCAAGAAAAAAGATTGAAATTTCGGCAATTATTGATCTCAAAATGGCGATATCACGGAAAATACAATTTCAACACGATTTAGGCGTAATAGGATTTGCTTGACTTCCGCGCCAAACTGTGCAACCAAAGTCGGACTTTTTTGTGTCATACCAGTAAAACTGATCATGTGGAAGACACTGGCAAGAAAAAAGATTGAAATTTCGGCAATTATTGATCTCAAAATGGCGATATCACGGAAAATGCAATTTCAACACGATTTAGGCGAAATAGGATATGCTTGAATTTTGCGCCAAAATGTGCAAACAAAGTCAGACTTTTTGTGTCCGCCCAGTCCAACTGATCATGTGGAAGACACTGGCAAGAAAAAGATTGAAATTTCGGCAATTATTGATCTCAAAATGGCGATATCACGGAAAATGTAATTTCAACACGATTTAGGCGAAATAGGATATGCTTGAATTTTGCGCCAAAATGTGCAAACAAAGTCAGACTTTTTGTGTCCGCCCAGTCCAACTGATCATGTGGAAGACACTGGCAAGAAAAAAGATTGAAATTTCGGCAATTATTGATCTCAAAATGGCGATATCACGGAAAATGTAATTTCAACACGATTTAGGCGAAATAGGATATGCTTGAATTTTGCGCCAAAATGTGCAAACAAAGTCAGACTTTTTGTGTCCGCCCAGTCCAACTGATCATGTGGAAGACACTGGCAAGAAAAAAGATTGAAATTTCGGCAATTATTGATCTCAAAATGGCGATATTACGGAAAATGTAATTTTAACACGATTTAGGCGAAATAGGATATGCTTGAATTTTGCCCCAAAATGTGCAAACAAAGTCAGACTTTTTTGTGTCCGCCCAGTCAAACTGATCATGTGGAAGACACTGGCAAGAAAAAAAGATTGAAATTTCGGCAATTATTGATCTCAAAATGGCGATATCACGGAAAATGCAATTTCAACACGATTTAGGCGAAATAGGATATGCTTGAATTTTGCCCCAAAATGTGCAAACAAAGTCGGACTTGTTTGTGTCCGCCCAGTCCAACTGATCATGTGGAAGACACTGGCAAGAAAAAAGATTGAAATTTCGGCAATTATTGATCTCAAAATGGCGATATCACGGAAAATACAATTTCAACACGATTTAGGCGAAATAGGATATGCTTGAATTTTGCGCCAAAATGTGCAAACAAAGTCAGACTTTTTGTGTCCGCCCAGTCCAACTGATCATGTGGAAGACACTGGCAAGAAAAAAGATTGAAATTTCGGCAATTATTGATCTCAAAATGGCGATATCACGGAAAATGCAATTTCAACACGATTTAGGCGAAATAGGATATGCTTGAATTTTGCGCCAAAATGTGCAAACAAAGTCAGACTTTTTGTGTCCGCCCAGTCCAACTGATCATGTGGAAGACACTGGCAAGAAAAAAGATTGAAATTTCGGCAATTATTGATCTCAAAATGGCGATATTACGGAAAATGTAATTTTAACACGATTTAGGCGAAATAGGATATGCTTGAATTTTGCGCCAAAATGTGCAAACAAAGTCAGACTTTTTTGTGTCCGCCCAGTCCAACTGATCATGTGGAAGACACTGGCAAGAAAAAGATTGAAATTTCGGCAATTATTGATCTCAAAATGGCGATATCACGGAAAATGCAATTTCAACACGATTTAGGCGAAATAGGATATGCTTGAATTTTGCGCCAAAATGTGCAAACAAAGTCAGACTTTTTGTGTCCGCCCAGTCCAACTGATCATGTGGAAGACACTGGCAAGAAAAAAAATTGAAATTTTGGCAATTATTGATCTCAAAATGGCGATATCACGGAAAATACAATTTCAACACGATTTAGGCGAAATAGGATATGCTTGAATTTTGCGCCAAAATGTGCAAACAAAGTCAGACTTTTTTGTCCGCCCAGTCCAACTGATCATGTGGAAGACACTGGCAAGAAAAAAGATTGAAATTTCGGCAATTATTGATCTCAAAATGGCGATATCACGGAAAATGCAATTTCAACACGATTTAGGCGAAATAGGATATGCTTGAATTTTGCGCCAAAATGTGCAAACAAAGTCAGACTTTTTGTGTCCGCCCAGTCCAACTGATCATGTGGAAGACACTGGCAAGAAAAAAAGATTGAAATTTCGGCAATTATTGATCTCAAAATGGCGATATCACGGAAAATGCAATTTCAACACGATTTAGGCGAAATAGGATATGCTTGAATTTAGCCCCAAAATGTGCAAACAAAGTCAGACTTTTTTGTATCCGCCCAGTCAAACTGATCATGTGGAAGACACTGGCAAGAAAAAAGATTGAAATTTCGGCAATTATTGATCTCAAAATGGCGATATCACGGAAAATGGAATTTCAACACGATTTAGGCGAAATAGGATATGCTTGAATTTTGCGCCAAAATGTGCAAACAAAGTCAGACTTTTTGTGTCCGCCCAGTCTAACTGATCATGTGGAAGATACTGGCAAGAAAAAGATTGAAATTTCGGCAATTATTGATCTCAAAATGGCGATATTACGGAAAATGTAATTTTAACACGATTTAGGCACGTCGTGTTGAGGCCATTGTGATCATGGCCATTTGACACAAAAAATCTGACTTCAATGTTTACATTTTCGGTGTCTTCCGCGAAATTGGACTGGGCGGAACAAAAGCATTTGTCTTGTTTGATTTGGCATAAAGGACCGCTATCCTATTTCCTTAAAATGCCGAGTGTATTGATTGCATTTAGTTGATTATCGCCATTTGAGATCAATAATTGCCGAAATTTCAATCTTTTTTCTTGCCAGTGTCTTCCACATGATCAGTTGAACTGGGCGGACTAAAAAAGTCTGACTGTTTTGCACATTTGAGCGCTGAATTCAAGCATAAAGTCCTGATTTCACCTAAACTGCGTGTTCGAAATTTGCATTTCCATCTGATATCTTGCCAGGAATGTAGATCAATAGTGCGAAAATTTCAATCCAGGCAGACAAAAGTCTGACTTTCTTTGAGCTAGAGCTTTGATCAACAGACATGCATCCAAAGTGTGGACTGGAGGACACAAAGTCAGTTCTGAGCTGTGTTTGCACATTTGGGGCTATTCAATGGCTATATTCCTATGGGACGTCTAAATTTCTGTTTGTTGAACATTTGCATTTCGCCTAAGTTGAACATCGTCTTCCATGTTGAGATCAATAATTGCGAAACTGAGCAATCTTTTTCTTTGCACAGTGTCTTGAGACATGATCAGTTGGACTGGAGCGGACACAAAAGAATCTGACTGTTGTTGCATTTTGTAAGCAAATTTCAATTTCATATCTATTTCACGGCAAATTTGCATGTTGAAATTTTCACTTTTCCGTGATATTCGCATTTTGAGACAAAAGCATATCTATTTCACGAATCATTTTCAAAGTCTTTCTTTGCACAGTGTCTAAAGTCCATGATCCATGTTTGAGTTGGGATTGAACACAAAAGAGTCTGACTGTTTGCATGGCGCAAAATCAAGCATCCTTCGCCTAAATAGGCCCAGACAAAGTGTTTGTTGCATGCCAAAAAATTTTCAGACGCAAAAATGTGGTTCATGCATTTGAATGTACCAGTGGAGCTGACTGAGCTGAACTTTGTTGCATGTTGAAAGTGGCGAGAGTCTAAAAGTCTGGCTGTTTGCAACACAAAAGTCGCTTATCTGTTCATAAGTCATCTTAAGATATTTTCCCATTTTGTTTTCTTGCCAGTTGAACAAAAGTCTGACTTCATGTCACCATTTGAACCAGCATGCCAATTCAATCTGCCAGTGTCTTTCATGATCCAGTTCGACTGGGCGAATCTAAAGTCTGAAGCCATTTGCTGACTGAAGATAAGTCAAGCATGGCCAAGCCCACATTTTCATTGTTAAGCATTTTCTTTCATTTGAATTTACATTTTCTCAGTGAACTGGAGCACAAAGTGACTTTGTTTGGTGCAGAGCCAAGTCAGCATATCGCCTGGAAATGGTATTTAAAACATTTTCCCATGTGAAATTCAATCTTTGGGCAGACACAAAATGCGACTTTGTTTACATTTTGAGGCTAAGCAGATGAAATTTCAATCTTTCTTGCCAGTGTCAGTGTAAAGTCTGACTTTGGCATACATTTTCTGTGAATACCGAAGCCAGACTAAACTGGGCAGACACAAAAAACAAGCTACTTAAATGTTGAATCATGCCAATTTTCTTGCCTGTCCAGTTGTGAGCAGACTACAAAAGTCTGACTTTGTTGCATTTGAAGGCTTCAATTGAACTGCAGCTGGCACAAGCATTTTGAGAGTTTCAGTTGAACGAACAAAATGCATTTTTGAGGCTAAATGCATTTTCCGACTGAATGCCGAAATTTCTTGCCAGACTGGCAGACATTTGGCGCAAAAGGCATTTTTCTTTCAGACTGGGCAGTTTTGTTTGCCAGTGAACAAAAAAGAAGCATTTCCATGATCCGGACTAGACGTCACAAAAATCTGCTTTATTTATTTAACAAATTCAAGCGCTATCTATTTCTTAAATGTTAAACATTTTCCATTTGAGTGTTTGCATGTTTGAACATTTTCCATGTTTGTTGCATTTTCGTGAATCAATCTTTCTTGCCAGTCAATCTTCCTGATCAGTGAACTGGGCGAATACAAAGATCTGACTTTTGTTTGCACGCAAGCATATCATTTGAATCACATTTGTGCATTTCCATTTGAGATCAAGTGGCAGAGTGTTAAAAGTCTGACTCTTTTGCACGACCTGACGCAAAATTCTTCATGCCAAAATTGAACAAAGTCAATTACAAAACTTTGTTTGCATTTGATTGAACTGGCAAAAAAGTCTGACTTTGTTGCATGAATCTTTCAAAGTTTTCCATCACCATTTGAACACAAAAATTTGAGACAAATTTGGACTGGGCAGACACAAAAAAGTCTGTTTGTAACAAGCCAGCAAATCAATCTTTCTTGCATTTTCAGTTTTCAAAGTCTTCCCAGTGAACAAAAAGTCTGACTTTTGTTGAGCCTTTTTGCTAGTATTTTAGTCCACATGTTGGAACAAGCATGCATGTTTTAGAGACAGGCACGTGACTGTGAACGGGCAGACAAAATCACCGGGTGTTGAGCCGAGATGATCAACAGTGGTGATTGCAGCATGGCATGTCATCAGAGGAGAGCTGCCATGTCGATGAACAAAGTTGTGCTGGGAATGGGGTTGAGTTATATCTGATCACTACTGGTACGTGCGCCACTCTAAAGCTGTGAAAAGACTGTAATGAAAGATCGGGGAAATGAATGTCTTGAGCACAGGTTAAGTTTCGTTGGCCATCGGCGTTGATGCAACGTCTAACCTGATTCAACCCGATTCAGCTGAATTAGTTGATCGGTTGAGAATTTCAGCGTCGTGCAGCGTTGGAAATTTCGGCCTGGTTTTCAGCCAGCTTTCCAGTAAAAATTAGGCGAGGCTGAAATCAGGTTGAAACTGGCGTTGATGCAGTGTTTAAGATCGCTTTACCCAAATTTCATTTTATGTTTGTTCATTCGAAAGCGCGCGTGACTTACGCGAAACACCGAAGTATTACGAAGATACGGCAATCGCCAGTGCTGAATCCCCATGGTGAACAATGGTACGCAGGAGGTTGATGCAGAAGCGAGTGGGTTTAGTTGACCTACTTGAACAAGTGAAAAAAATAACAAACCTCAGGGGCATTATGATTTTCTAATTTTCAAGACATTAATTTGAGACCTGAGGGGCGATGCAGATGTGCAGGTGTTGCGTGCCAGCTTACATTCCTGGTACGCGTGCGCAGTGCGCGCGTTCTGGTGTTCTGGCGCGATGTTTCGCGCAGCGTGCTGCGAGTAGCACTGAGAGTTTGCAGAAAATGTTATGAACCTGCTCGCGACCTGCGAGCCGCCCGTTAAGTGATTTGCGTGCGCACGGTCTGGTGTTGCGTGTGCATCACGTTCGCGAAGTGCAAATGCGCGAAACGCATGCGCGAGTGTTACGCGTGAACGCGAGATGTGCAGTGCGCGTACGGTTTACAGAACGCGCTGGTTATTACAGTACGCATGCGATTCGCAAATGTTTGCGAAATGCACTCTCGCGTTCGTTACAGTACCGCGCATTGAAATTGCGAGTACCTGCGCGCGTGCGCAGTGTTTGAAACACGTGTCTTCACAGGCCTGAGCTGCGCGCACGCAGTGCAAACTATGCCGCTGCCCGCGGCGGGCGCATCGTAATGTTGCCGTGAATATGCAGATAATGTCACGTTGTTGAAGCGATGTAAGTCTGGATCTGGAATGCGGGCTGAAACATGTTGCCTGGATATTCGTTAATTCTGGTCATTTGTTTCCTAAACAATATTTTGGAATTAAATAACTTTTCCAGGTGAATAGCAATATACGGCAGCTGGCTGAGACGCATATGACGTGCATAAACGAACTGAGTTAGTAAAACATTGCATTTAGATACTTTGAACACGTGCTGAATGTTCAGCAGTTTTTAAAATAGTTAAACTTACTGATTTAAAAAGTACATGCCTGCTACACATGACATGCTCAATCATGAATGCACCATTGAACACATGCTGTGTTTTGTGAACCCAGTCAGTTGGTGTTGCTGAAATTTATTTGAAGCTGTTACGAAAGTGGACGCTTTTCTTCACAATTTTGACACTTGAACTGGGGCAGACTGGTTTGGACCAGAAAGAGCATGCGTGGTTTTCTGCAGGGGTTAAAGGAAGACTGGGGTTAAAGGGGACTGAGGTGAAAGAGACTTTGGGCTGAGCATTTTGAAGTAGCAAATGTTATAATTGAAACAACCTAGACTAGTCAGATCCTGCATGGTGCTTGAGGCATCAGGTGGAGATTGAGGGATGCGATCACTCCTCACTTTCCAGAGTGGAGGCGCAGTATCAAATCCCCCAGTCCCCAAGGGAGAGGAGAGGAGAAAGAGAGAAGAGGAGTGAGCAGAGAAAATGGTGGAGACCGCGTGGGCCCATCTGTGGGCAAGCTGGGCCCATGCAGGAATGATTCGATCCACAATTTTTTATGATGACAGTGTGAAATTATGCATGGACCTTGTGTGATTTTCGGCTGAAACTTTACGCAGTAATTAGCAAGATGATGCAAATAATGGAATTCATTGCGAAAGTTCTTACTGAGACGCAACCCCATCGCGCTTGGCGGACGTCGGCGCTGTCGCTAAATGAACTGGTTACGCTGACTGGGAGTGAAGACTGAGTCTGAATAAATGTTTCTTCGAAAGATTTTCTTGCCATTCAGCTGTTTTTGTGAACGTATGAACCCAGTGATGGCATCAGAGGAATGTTTATTTAAAATATTTGAAATTCATTTAAGGTACGAAGGCAAAATCAAGATTGCTCTGATTGAACCAAAACTAGAACTTGTTACTGAAAGATATGCATATACTGTCTTAATTCAAAATTGAGCCAAATCCCAGACAAGCGGTTTTGAACTATTGCTGATTGAAAAAGAATTCTTTAGTATTCTGTATTTTTGCCAATATATTGATGAAGTTAATGAGGAAAATTGGCAAAATGTATCATTAATATTAATTTTTGTAATATTTTCCAATATTTTATGAATAAACCTTCATACTACTTTACCTTTAAAATTTTGACCTGAAACTTTGCCAATGTATCTATATGACCTAAACCTTTAACATGTGATTTTTCCGCCCATCTAATTTGCATATTTGCATAATTAATTAGCTTTAAGTATAATGCTAATTAATTATGCAAGTATGTAAACTTATCCACATGTGCACACCGGAAATACGTGTATATAAAATAAAAGTAGTATGAAGGTTTGTCATAGATATTAGTATAATATTGGCAAACATAAATATTCATGAGCACATGATGCCAATTTGCTCATTGACACCGTCAATATACAAAGGCATCTGAAAACTAAAACATGCTTGACGACCATATCACTCCTCAAACAAAAACTATTTTATCGATGTATTTAATAACTTGACCAATCTCTTCAAATGTTTCTAAATTCGGTTCTCATTTTCAGAAACATCGTTCAGTACAAGGCCGATGAAGATCATAAGTCAAGTTTTCAAAATACTCAATTGAAACTATTAATGCAATACTCCTGTATTCTAAACATGTTTAAAATATTTTAAATTCATTAGATATCGTGAATCTCAAGTTTTCAAAATGCTCAATTCACCTTTTCGATAATCATAACCCTTTGCAGGTACACCTAAGGAGCTTTCGTCATTTTGCGTCCGCCGCTCTTGCGCCGACGCGCATCGTTTAGCGAACATCGTTGCTGCGACCTGTTCAAATGTTTTAGTTCTCAGGTATTTTCTGAAATTGTTACCAAAATCAGTGGTAAATGCAATAAAGTCTGAAAGAGTCAAGGAATATTTTAAAAATGCTTTCGAAGCTGACTTAAATACGTAATCTATATTCTTTCCAGGCTGCTTGTCTTTGAGGCGGTAAAAGTGATCTTGCTACACAAAGCTGAAAAAACTTTAATTGATTAAAATCACTTTCATACAATACTGAAGTGTTGTCATATGAACCTATATTCCATTTAAAATATTTTATACATTTAAGGTCAAAGTCATAAAGACGATATGGGAAGCATGTGTGTTTCTGTGTGCAGGTGTTGCAGCTGACGTGTTTGAGATCAAATCAGGTGGCCATGCATGACGTAAAGTAATCGAAAAATTGACTTAACAGGATTTAGATGCGTAGATTTTGAGATGAACGTATGAAGAGCCTTAATTATGCAAGGCATGGTCAAGCAGATGAATAAACTGACGCGGCATGTGTGGAGCTCACGCTGAATGAAAGCTAGATACGGTGAAGGCAGAGTCATCTGGCGACCCTTCTGAGATTTGACAGTCTGTGTGTGCCAGGCAGTTGGACGTGAAAGAGCAGTTTAAAGGTCCAAAGAATCGAGACCTCTGTACATGGGCCTATGTGAAAATTAACAGTACCATCATAAATCTATTTGGAACAATACACTTTTAAAGGAAGGCTCCGCCTATAAACAATGAAAAGTAATTATCAAGCGCAGATGCGTGAGTTTAAAACATGGCATAGAAAGTGGCAGCATCACAGAGTGAAACAAGATGGCTAATTTCGATGTGTCTAGCATTAGTAGACTTAGCAGAATGCTGGGCCTGACAGAATTAACTGTCAAAGTATGACACATGTAAGCAACCCAGGTAATTTATTTTAGTTGCGATAGAGACTATGTTTTATAATAATCATAACTGTTTTGAGCCTACTCTGAATTTCAAATCTGTAAAATGCATGTCTATGTTCTAGACACAAAATTAGAAACAAGTTTCTCAATTTTGAATAGGACTTAAATATCAGTGATGATCTTTAATTATTCAAGTGTTTAGTTATAAATATGCAGTTATTTTAAAACACACAAAAGTGTTTGATTTTCAACTGAGCAACCTGAGGTGGCTGAAACACCTGGTTGATTTTACCAGTAATGGGTGAAGAATACCTTTGTGTGTTGTTGTTTCAGGCGATTGAACAGAGCAGCAGTCGGCTAAATGGCGGCTGAAAAAACAAACCAAGAATTGTGTTGTGCTGTATTCGCATTATAAAATATTTTTTCAAGTAAACATGCCACTCGACGGACAATGCTGAAACTTCTAG
>NW_027305693.1:0-87000 GCF_039555335.1 Amphiura filiformis
TTGGCAGAAGAACAGCCTGGATGTTTGGCAGAACACCACCTTGTGCGATGGTCACACCTCCGAGAAGCTTGTTCAACTCTTCGTCGTTGCGGACAGCCAATTGCAAGTGACGTGGGTTGATTCTGGTCTTCTTGTTGTCACGAGCAGCATTGCCAGCCAACTCAAGGATCTCAGCGGTCAGGTATTCCATGACAGCTGCCAAGTAGACTGGAGCACCAGCACCAACACGGTTGGCATAGTTGCCCTTTCTCAAGAAGCGGTGCACACGGCCAACGGGGAACTGAAGTCCTGCACGGGATGAGCGGCTCTTAGCCTTGCTCTTTGACTTTCCTCCTTTACCACGTCCAGACATGATGAATTGTATTTTGTTCAGTGTTGTACAAAATGAATAACCTTAGAAAACTTTTCAAGTCTCTTATAAGTGTTTGAGTGGGATCCTACCGAAGTTTCATAAGGGATTAGTTCTCTGTATATCGACCAATCAGCGAGTGGCATTGATCAAAACGTAGATTTAGTATTGACTGCATACTCGTAACATATTGACGTATTGATAGTGTAAAATTACTACTTTCATTTTTTTTTAAATACGTTTTGGCAATGTTTTTCTTGACACGTCTACGAAGAAGCAGCGTAATCGGAAGTAGTACAAATGTAAATTATACTAAAATAATACCATGTTGATATAATGAATAACCAACGAAATTAGAATATTTCTTTTATATATTTTGGTGCGCTTCTGCTGAAATCTCACAAGGAATATTAAGTATCCTTATTTTGACCAATCAGGGAGTGGCATTGATCAAAACATGTAAGTGACTGGTATCTGACAAAGTAAATGAATAAATGTATCAATCAGAATTAAAAGGGTTAACATGATGTGGCTAATGTGTTTTTTGTTAATAGACCAGTTTGAAACCCTTCATTTTAAATAGTTCATATTTCTGCTATCGCTACCCAAGATGAGTTATAGAAATTTTGCCACATTGCTACAATCTTGGAAATAAGTCTTGCAACGCTTTTGTGTCAAGAACTAAAAACTGACACCTCCTCTCCCCAGTGCAATGTTGGGAAATGCCAATGTCTTCAGCAGTTTTCCAAAGTGTTCCAACATTGATTGATGGGGAGAGGGGAAGGGTAAATCATTGTTGTAGATGTCATGTTTGTTCAAAACCAAAATACACGTCACTCTCATGATCATTGCAAATTCTACACGGATTTCCGACAACGTGTACCAAGTGTTGAAAGGACTTTTTTCCAAGATTGTAGATACTCCTCTTGTGAGGCATTATATCTGCCATTTCAAATTTCTATTTATTCTAACGTAAGTGTAATATTCCACCAGCGCCAATATTAAAGTTTAGTATCGACTTTTCAATCGACTCATCCATCTTTACAATAAGCGCCAACGTTGTAGACCAATCAGATATCTTACCTAGTTGTCCAATCAGATTGCTTCTTTAATTGGCCAATCATATTGCTGATTTGCTTTTAGCGCAATATTTTGACTTTTGTGCCTTTATCCACGAAGTGTATAAAAGGCGAACTAATTTAGAATTGAAATCATTTCGTGAAAACGATTCGAGAAAATGGCACGTACCAAGCAAACCGCACGCAAATCTACTGGAGGCAAGGCTCCACGCAAGCAGCTGGCCACCAAGGCAGCTCGCAAATCTGCCCCAGCTACCGGTGGCGTTAAGAAACCTCACCGTTACAGGCCCGGTACCGTGGCTCTTCGTGAGATCCGTCGCTACCAGAAGAGCACCGAGCTCCTCATCCGCAAGCTCCCCTTCCAACGTCTAGTCCGTGAAATCGCCCAGGACTTCAAGACTGAGCTCCGCTTCCAGAGCTCTGCCGTCATGGCCCTTCAGGAGGCTAGCGAAGCTTACCTAGTCGGTCTTTTCGAGGACACCAACCTGTGCGCCATCCACGCCAAGCGTGTGACCATCATGCCAAAGGACATCCAACTTGCACGTCGCATCCGTGGCGAGCGCGCTTAATTCTTGTCTTATGACTTAACAAAAAAACGGCTCTTTTCAGAGCCACCAAATAGTCCAAAAAGAGAATATGACAACGTGCTTTGAATTGTATGAACATTTTATACTAATAAAAACCCTAAATATCATTCTAATCAGGGTGGACAAAGGTTTTAAACCGTTAAACGTTTACCGTTTTTAAACAAGTAATAATCATCTATATAGATAGTTTTGTTAAATACTGTCTTTTAAAATAAAAGACAACCATATATTTTGCTTTTATGAAACTCTATTGTAAATAAAATTGTTAAAACAAGCTGGCCCATAATTTTTTACCAAGAAAAACTTTGTCAAAACCTGTTTGATAATTAATCTTCTAAGTGGTATTCACAACAATAAGTTGTTGATATTAAAATTTTAGTGGAAATCAACATTTCAAGAAACATTATTACCTTCCGCTTTTGTTATAAAATTTTGGCGCACCGTTTTGACTACAAAATCGATGTGCATATATTTTAATCAATATGTGATACGTTAAGGGGGTACTACACCCCTCGATAAATGTGTGTCTATTTTTGCATTTTTCTCAAAACTAATAAAACAGTGGTAACAAAAAATTATGTATATTATTGGGGCAAGGAATCCAATTACTACACTGGAATTTCAGTAAGAAATAAGGTACCGCTAGGATGTACCTCATTTCCATATATGCTGAGCCGCTTGTCTTGAGTCACTGAAATTTCAGTGTAGTAATTGGATTTCTTGCTCCAATAATTATATACATAACTTTTGTTACCAGTGTGTTATTATTTTTTTAGAAAAATGCAAAAATAGTCACAAATTGACCACACGGGTGTAGTACCCCCTTAATAACACCAGGGGACCTTTAATGTATAACCCTTTTCCAACGTATACGTTGTAGAATTGTGCTTTACTGTAATGTTTGTTTGTTATTCATTAGTTTGTTTATTCCACAATTAAAGTGTTCCAGATTCGTAGCCAACGATCCGTCGTATTTGCCAGCTTTTAGGTTAATTAAAGATAGAGAGGGAGTTAAGCTGACCAAAAATTAGGTGCATTTTTTCATGTTTGTGTTGATATTATACGGAAAGTCAATATGACGCTTTGGTAATTAACATACATGGTATAGGCCTATCTAGATGTAGGGGTGTGGGTGTGGGTGTCGGGGGGATATAGGTGGTTTGCTTTGTACGTCAGGAATTTTTCCCAAGAATCGTTAATCTATATCACTGGTATTACAACTTGAAAGGAACCTTAATGAAATTCAGTTTGCTATCTTTACCAATGCTTTATGTATGTGCGTGAATTGTTCATTTAATGCCACCGCACACCGCACTGTTTTCTCAATTAGATACCGTATAATTACGGTAACGGAAACCAATTTTACGCGCCATAAGTTTTAGTTTATCTTCTGTCACAAAAAGACCGTCACAAAGCAATACATGAACTTGAATCTATATCGTGTACAGAATTATACCATGCATGCTCTGGATATTGTTTTCATTGGTACAAATACAAGTATAATATGTACGTAGATTCTATATGTTTCACTTATAATTGCGGCACAAATCCCTTTCTACTTCCGTGTGTCATAACCGGGGTCATAACCAATAACTTTTGGCGCTATTATTTTATGATCTGGCGCAAAAAGACCGTTAAAAATCAATAGGAACTCTGAAATCTATATCGTGTACAAAATCGTATCATGTTTCTGTGCATTGGTTAAACAGGAGGTAAGTATACATGAGTATATAGAGACCTTGCGAAATGAAGTTACTTTAACTTTAACTTTAACGTCTAGAGGATTATAGAGGATTATGTATCTTGGTTTTCAATACATAATCCTCTATAATCCTCTAGACGTTAAAGTTAAAGTTAAAGTAACTTCATTTCGCAAGGTCTCTAATGTCTCAACATATGCGTTCATGTTACTGTTATATCCCAGCAAACACAAAAGTGTTTTTAAAACGTTTGAAACTTGTTATATTTGTGGTTTTGTTTTAGATGAAAACGTTTTATTAGCATTAAATGTCGGGTTATATAAAGGTTATGGAAACGTTTGTTTTGTTTTTTTGTTGTTGTTGTTGGTTTTTTTTATATTAAAATACGTGTTGTATGAAAACACACTTCAACAATATTTTAAAAATGTTTTCAAAATATTATTGTAAAATATATTTGCCAAATGTTTTGTCAACACATAAATAACATTATGTTAGAATATTTGCAGTAGGTTATCCACAAATGTTGAAAATGTTATGAAAACATTTTATATCCATTATATATCCTTTATATAACCGACATTTAAACGTTTTCTGGCAACCTTTTCTAACCTTTTGCGAATGATGTCGAAAACGATTTGTGTTTGCTGGGATATGAAAGTTTTATGATAAAATAGGAAATGAAGGCTAGAAGAAATTTTCAGAAAGTATGAATTTTATTTTCTTTTACTAAAGCAAAGACTCTTTTCCTACTATTTAATTTATCATGTTAGTGGGTTTGTGGTAGAGGAGAGCTCTTTGGACTGCCAAAGTAACGCCATGTGTCCTATATTTCAAAATATTAAATGATGAATATTATTAACTCCAAAATGCTGTGAAAGTTTTGAAACAATTAGTTTTAAAATGGTAAATTTCATTACAAGTCAATTTATTTTCGCCAAGCTGATTTTGACTTTACTTTATATAGGCCATACACAAATCAATTTTATTATTTCTGGAATCAATAGTATAACTATATTGAACTCAGTGTAGGATCCCTAATTTACATACGAAATAATATAAATACGGTGCTTATTTCAGGACGGGTCATTCTTTGTTGAAGAAACTTAATCGACAACATGCCTGCCAAGACTAGCGGAAAGGGAGCAAAGAAGGCCGGTAAGGCCAAGGGCCGTCCAGCAACCGGCACCAGGCGTAGACGCCGCAAGGAAAGCTACGGCATCTACATCTACAAGGTGCTCAAACAGGTGCACCCAGACACTGGTATCTCCAGCAAGGCCATGAGCATCATGAACAGCTTTGTTAACGATATCTTCGAGCGCATCGCTGGCGAGTCTTCCCGTTTGGCTAACTACAACAAGAAGGCAACCATCAGCAGCCGCGAGATCCAGACTGCTGTCCGTCTTCTCTTGCCTGGTGAGCTGGCCAAGCACGCCGTGAGTGAAGGCACCAAGGCTGTCACCAAGTACACTACTTCCAAGTAAATAGTGTAACGACTATCAAACCCAATGGCTCTTTTAAGAGCCACCATATCTTCCAAAAAGAGATATTGACATGTTTCCGTAAAAGTTTCACTTTGCATACCGGTAACTAATAATTTTGATATAAAACTAAACATGGTAAATGCGTGGGGAATAAACCGATTTGAAAAAGTAGACGTAAGCTTATGCAGTCAGTCGTATTTCTGTAATCCTTAATGGTCTGAAAGAACTATCGATACATTTAGAGCTCATTATTATCCGCACATGATAACCATGATAACTATATTGCAAATGAAAAGGTCCCGCCAAAACAATTTTTGTTTTATTGCCATAATTTGCTATCCGTAATCAATTCATGTTCTTGAATCAATAATGATATTGGTATAAAGATGGCAACATGGAATCAAATGGAGGAAAAGTACTAACGCATAATTAACAATTGATCTGGCAAAATTGAAGAAAATACCAGAAGCAAAACTTTCTTAATAGGTTTAATCATATTCTTAAAATGAATTAGGACCATTAATATAAAGATTGTCTTTTTTATTCATTGACCTTGTGCATCTTACCGAAAATCTTATCATTCATGTATTTTATCTTCTAAGGTGGTACCCCAGCAAACACAAAACGTTTTCGACATCATTCGCAAAAGGTTATAAAAGGTTGTTAGAAAACGTTTAAATGTCGGGTTATATAAAGGGTATATTAAGAGTATTAAACGTTTTCATAACCTTAAAAAACATTTTTTTGATAATCTACTGCTCAGCAAAGAAAAACGTTTTAAAGAAAACGTTTAAATGTCGGGTTATATAAAGGGTATAAAAACGTTTTAATAACATTCCAAAAACATTCTTGAAAACTTGATACCTAACATTCTAAACAGAATGTTATTTTGGGGTTGAAAAAATATTTTGCGAAACATGTTTGCCCAAAATATTTTCAATAACGTTTTAAAAACGTTTTCATGACCTTTATATAACCCGACATTTAAATGTTTTTAAAAGCTTTTGAAAAAAAACATTTTAAGAACATTTTTGTGTTTGCTGGGTTCAAATATTTTAACATGTTATTTAAGTATTGACACAATATTTGGCAAAAATGTTTGCAAAAATAGTTTACAATAACATTTTTTGAAAACATTAAAAAATATTGTTGTAGTGTGTTTTCATACAAAACGTTTTAAAATGTTATCATGACCTTTATATAACCCGACATTTTAATGTTATTAAAACGTTTTTACCTAAACCAAAAGCCAAAATATAACTTATTTAAAACGTTTTAAAAACGTTTTTGTGTTTACTAGGACTACACCCTGATACATTTTGTGACTAATTGCGCATTGTTCTCCAAAAATAACTACACACTGGTAAAAAAAAAGTTATATATTATAGAGGCACCGAATCCAATTACTTCATTGAAATTTCAGTGATTCAAGACAAGTAGTTCATATGTTAAGAAATGAGGAACACTTCTAGCGGTACCTCTTTTCTTATCACACATAACGTACCGCTTTTCTTGAGTCACTGAACTTCCAGTTTTAGTAACTGGATTCCTTGCTCCTATAATATACATAACTTTTGTAACCAGTGTGTTATTATTTTTTGAGAAAAATGAAAAAATAGTCACAAATTTATCAAGGGGTGTAGTAAGTGAATAAATGACGATTTCAACCGGTCGAGAATACCGCCCAACCCTCCCCTTTCCCGCTATATTAGATCGATTTTGGTTACCCACTATACTATTGAGATCTAGGGCCGGGATCAATATTGCCTAAATTGTGATCAATTTAACATATCGGTAAATGGAGTAATAATAGATTGGTTTACATTAGTAGAACATTTCGCGCTATTGGTTAAGAATTAGCGCCATTTTATTATTTACCGTTGGAGCGTGGCATTAAGTTTGCACATTTCAGTGGCGTACCGTGGCCGCCCCAACCCCGGGGGGCTGAAGAAGAAACAATTTTGCCGCCCCTTCCTTAACAGCCCGAAAAGGTTGACCCATTTTTTTTTCACGGTCGTTTGAAAAGTGAAGAGCAAAAAAAAAAAAAAAAAAAAAAAAAAGGATTTTAGGCGCTAGCGTCCAAAAAGCAACCTTTATTTACAATTTTTATGCTTTTTCAATTTTGGCGCCCTTTTTTCTATGCTAATTCGTTTTGCCGCCCCGTCGTTTTTGCCGCCCCTGTTTTTGCCGCCCTTCTTCTTCCGCCGCCCCTACTTTTTACCCCGGGGCTGGCGCCCCAAAGCCCCCCCCCAAATACGCGCATGCATTTGACCATCGTTAATGGCAAATTAACATATACAAGTATGGGATGAATGTGAGATCAGTGCTTATAACGTAGATACTTTGTAAACAATAAGACTAAATAAATAAATAAATAAATAATAAATAAATAAATAAATAAATAAAAAAATAAATAAATAAATAAATAAAAACTTACACTTTCTTACATAGCTATATTTAACATAATCTATTATGTAGGCAAAGCACAAAAAAGCAATACAATGTTTGACACAAAACACATTATCTCTTTTTGGAAAAATTGGGTGGCCCTAAAAAGAGCCTTTGGGTTTGACAGATGGCTGTTTACTTCTTCTTAGGTGCCGCCTTCTTTGCTGCCTTCTTTGCTGGCTTCTTTGCCTTCTTTGCTGCCTTCTTTGCTGGCTTCTTTGCTGCTTTCTTTGCTGGTTTCTTTGCTGCCTTCTTGGCTGGCTTCTTTGCCTTCTTTGCTGCCTTCTTGGGCTTCTTTGCCTTCTTTGCGGACTTCTTTGCTGCCTTCTTGGCCTTGGCAGCAGCCTTCTTTGCAGCAGCCTTCTGCTTCTTAGCCTCACGCTTTGCCTTTCTCTTTGCTGCAGCCTTGGCCTTGGCAGCCTTGCGGCGTTCTGCGGCCTTAGCTTTCTTTGCAGAGTCGGTTGTCTTGCCAAGCTTGAATTTTCCGCTTGCTCCCTTGCCAGAGGCCTGTACGAGGGCGCCGCTAGCAACTCCTTTCTTAAGGGCGGCCTTAAGAGGAGCCTTCATCTTAGCTGGGTCGACCTTGTAGTTGGCGGCAATGTAGCTCTTGATCTTCTGAGCTGATGAACCACCTCTCTCTTTGAGAGCTACAATGGCTGCTTGTACCATGACAAGGTATGTTGGGTGAGCTGCTGGCTTCTTGACAGCCGCCTTCTTTTGTTGAACCATGGTGAAGTTGTACGTGACTTGCTACTCAAAATGAGAAACGTGTAAACAGGGATACAGACAATCTGTAAATGACTAAGCTTCGGGTAGTGAGTATATTTATTGACGTATTGCGGACGTGCTTGTAATCACCTGTTTTTATCGATCACAACAGCCCGCGTTCTTCATGCATCGATGTTTTTATCAAAAACCCGAAGAAATTGTGCTAGTTACTCTGTTTAGAATGGATTTTATGACTTCTTGGCATGCATAAAATAAAATTAACTTGATGCTACTAGCTTGCTGACATCAAAAGCTTTCCAACAGTAATAGATTTTATGACTTTGAGTTTGATTGCAGGAAATTTAAGCAAATTTTATCAGAAGTTTGTAAAAATGGCAGGTTTTCTCCCCAAATTTTTCCCAATTTGACGGACAGAATATTATTTTTTTCAATACTATGCCAATGTATTTTCGAAAGTAACATATAGCCAGTATATCTTTGTAAAATTATAACGATGTTGTTTTTTCTCTATTGAGTTGTGACGGTTTAAAAAGGTCACTACAAAAACGCTTATAACCAGAATTTCGCACATTTCTTATAGCGTCGTCAGTCGCAGGCCGTTCAATACACGATATATACACATGAGCGCGTTTTGCGTTGTTTTACTTTTTACAGGATAATAGGTTATATAACTATTTTAATTGAATATAGAACAGCGTAATATTATAGCAAACGACGTTTACATTGTACAAAACTGAAAAAGAGTTAATTTTATATCACAAATTTGCTAACATGTAATAGAATATGAAACGCTTGTGCAAATTTTACAAACTGCAAAAAAATAAATACCGTTTTATTAATTTTGAAACTGATTTCATGTCACAGAATGTCAACTTTATTAAAGTGAGAAAAATACATGTAAATCGACAAATCTTCATATTTTCAAGATTCTTTATATCAATCTTTCAATAAAACTCTGAAAAGCTTTGACTTTAGTCTCAGCGGATCAGATTGTGTCAAATAATATTACTTCAGCTAAAAAGATGTGGTGGTTCTTGAGATATGTATTTAGAAAGCCTGAATATAACAGGAATGGTGGCCGTTTCGGACTCCCTTACAAAAGGCATACAGGGATGTGCCACTCCAATGGGGTGCTCTCTTGCAAAAAATCCTTAGACATGGGTCCCTATTTTTTGCTGGAAAGTCCGTGTTTGACATAAACCCTTTTTCCACGAGTATGACGATTTAACTCAATCTTTTCAGGGAGAATGGGTCTATATTTCAAAAGAAATCCCTACACATGGGTCTATATTTATATAAACACACGTATAAACTGCCAGTTTTAATATATGGAGGACTCAAGACGGTGGCTATGGCTCAATATGGGAACTCGGCTTTCTGATTTCGCCACTGATAACGACTTATCTTAACTTTGATTTATCATTCGTAACTTTATATAGCAGTGAGACACTGTTTAATTCTCAAAGTTTTAACTTTTATGTTTGCGTCTGATCTACCTACGTTGTTAAGCATTTCTTATGATAGATTGGAGAATTGATTACCAATATACTATGGGAAGTGTCCCTTAAATGCATCGATTTCCCGGATCGATTTATTAGGCTTCAAACGCGTCGCGTTACTCCACGGCGTCTACTTTGCCCAATTGCATTGGGCTATTCCAGAAAAAATAAGTGCACACCCCCTATAGAGGAGTAACTTTTCAATTAAAGTAATGTATGGATTTCCAAGCCTGCTTTCTGAAAACGGCTGGAATTCCAGTTGCAAATGCCACTTGAAAAAAACCTGGAAATCCAATAAAATGAAGGAAAAACTACGGAAATGTCCAAAATGAGCTATCAAATTGAGGATTTTTTTATTTCGAACTATTTTTCTGCTGGATTTTTGTCGCCTTTGGACACTTTAAAAGTCTGGATTTCCAACAATCGCGATTGGACAAAAAGTCCGGAAATCCGAACTCCTCTATAGGGGGTGTTCATCTATTTTCTGGAATAGCCCATTTTAGATCGTCCATAAAGAAATTTGACGAGGAAATCAATGATTGAAAATTGGCCAAATCCATTAAATATTTACTCACAAATCTGAGCTTTCCTTTCCAGTTAACGAGAATGCGTCATTGGCAGCAGCAGAATTTCGCGGGAAAAGCAGTGGACCTGGACCTGATCATCTGTGATCAAGTCATCAGCCAAAATGTCGAAAACTCGGATTCGTGAGTAATTATTTAATGGATTTAGCTAACAAAAAGTTAAACAGTTCATCTCAACAATCCTGGGGATGTTCTGCCGATCTTAAATCCGAATTTTCAATTTTGTATCCATGCAAAAATCGGCAAGCGTCCAAATTCGGCAGAACCCGGCTCTGAGAAGTGTTCCCAACGTAGGATAATTCTCGGTATATGCAGTTAAACGGTTTAACATGAAAACTTTCTTAATTTCTTAAAATTGTCTTTCTAAATTTCTTTATATATTTGGGCCATCATGGGTTAGTTGGATAAATAAATAGGCTACATTTTTTCCTGAACAGTCGATTCTTTGTCCGAGTGGGAGCTACAGGATTAGCCAAACTAATGCATATTAATGTTCCTTCTTGTTTTACATAATAATCCTATAATCCAAGTATTGTTTTAGCCTGTTCAGCAATCTTCATTCTGGCAAACTGAAAGAAAGGTACAAATAGATCATAATAATTTCTGGTCAAATTAATGTGCTCCAGTTGAGGGTCGAAGGTCTATATATATGTTAATAATGTTTTTCGGATGCGATCATATAAATGCAACCAGGTTCAATTTCTTTGCTCCAACCAAAATATCACTGAGAACTTGAATAAATTAAACGTGTTGAAATCCCCGGAGGGTTTTCCGCATGGAGCGACCTTTTAAACAACAACAACAATGACAACATAAAAATTCCTTTAATGGGAATGGGGCGCCCAATGTGAGCTAGACGTGATATGGTGAATTCCCGTCATGGTGTTTAGATTTAGTATTATGATTTTTTTTCTAGGGAAGAGTAGAAGATGATCAAATGCAAGAGAAATACTTCATGGAATGAAGCTTTCGTGTCAATTTGCGATTATGTGGGATGGAAAGTCTGTTTTTGGGCCTATTGTCATGATTTTAGTGAGGATATTGCTTTGGATATTGTTGAATTTCGTTATGCATGGCCTAGGGTATATGATGGATAGTATAGAAGACACAAGAAAGTAAGCTCCCCTCTAGTTATATACACTCATTCTTGTCACACGACGCATTTCGACAAAGTCATGTAGGCCTAAACGTAATTTAGTTTTTCACCCGACCTCCGTCCAAAAACAATCCTGAAAGGTTGAAAATTTGGGGTCGGCGCACTCATGCCAGTTTATCCTGAGGTATAATCTGTGTCTTCTGTAGCCCACCAACCCTGTGGCTAAGAAAGGCTGTACCCTCCTTTCATATCAAACAATTCCAAGAAATTGACAGGCCTGTTAAATCAAGGGTAAGATCGATCGTTATTCTTCATGAAACGGGCACAGCCCATTTTTTATGTTATTAATTCTGCTAAAAATTAATTAAACAATAACAAATTTACGTCATAATTATGACTTTAAGTCGGTCATACAACTCTATTTTAAACGGACAAAATAGCCATTGGGGTTTCTTTCACTTTACCTTGCTACTTCAGCTTAAAATTGACAGGACCCCTTCCTAGCAGATAGGCATATTACTATAAATATTATTTCATTCAGCATTTTGGGTAAACACTAACAAAATGACGTAAATCGTACATCATTGCTTTAAGCTGCCCGACACCGACCCGGGTGAATAACGGCGAACCACGAGTCACAAGTCGCCTAATTGGGCTACCATATCGCGGGGTTGGCAACTCTGGTTGAAAATATACACTTCTGACCTTCAAGCATGGACCCATGGTTCAACGCAATCATGTCTTCCGAATTTATTCCTTTCTCTGTTGACCAGAATTGAACTTCGTTAATTAATGTTCTTTATCGGAGCTAGTCACCACACAGATACTGAGCTGTGTTCAAATATCTTTGGTCATCATCAGTTAGCAGTCAAGCACATAAACCAATTAGTGATTTCATGATTGGTCAGTGGTTGTGTTAGTCAATTATAATTGATTGGTGTTTGTTTAAGGATTAGGTGTGCAAAGGTCGCGGTCTTGTTGTTACAATGTACTGCAATCACTATGGACCACAATGACCTCATTCCAGTGGCATATTTCAATAACCTCAATTAAACAATCATAGTGCAAAATTTAAACTCAAGTTGCAGAGTATGATTTTTTGTACTCACATTTTCAATGGTCATTCAATGAATGTACAAATGTATTGGGGTTAAAGAACTGTGCCCTGATAGATGAGCATGTTGTAGATTCTAGGGAATACCATGAATATGCAAAGGCCATCAGTTTATGATATTGATCTTATGGTCAAATGTCACCATCTATCGGGTTCTAAGACAGACGGTGAACTGGTTGAAGCACTGATCTATAGATCAGTGGGTTGAAGGCATACAAAGGTCTCCGTTTATTTGGTGTTTTTATAAGTCCATTAATTTTGTATTTTAAACAAAGAATATACGCACACCATTTTATCCCGTACATAACAGAAAACAATAATAAAATAAAATCCAAGCATATTGTGGTTTTATTTCTGAGCAAGGGCATAATTTTAGCAAAACAATTGCGGAGTAAATCTAGCAAGAGTGAAATTAGAAGCTTTTCACCAAGTCATGCCTAAATGTTGCACCTTTTGAGTACTTACTTTGCCCGTTTCCGTTGTTGGAAAGGCATCCTCCACAAAGAGTATGTATTTTGGAACAAGAGAATCGGATACCTAAAAACAAGAAGATGATTAGGCCTAATAAAAAATATGAATTATCATAACATCATTGTTCATACATTTATAACTAATAAATCAAGAGACTCAAAGAGTGCGCACATTTCCCAGTTTTTACCCCCCATGTCAGAAAAATACAACACTAATTTTTGTTTGTTTGTTTGTTTGTTTTGTTTATTTCTTCTTTATACTGGGTCCATATTCAGGGGAAAATTTAAGTATTCCGCTGTTCTTCCATATGGTCCAGTTATTAAAACATTATTATCAAGTTCTGCCAAATGAAACATAGCTCAATCCTAATCATTTATTGAGTCCTGGAGATAAAAGAAAAATTTCATTATTTTACTAATTTCTTGAAAAAAGAGCCAAAAACATGCATTTTCGGCATGTTTTCTGACAATCGAGTAACAAAAATCACATCTAAGCATTCAAATCTTAAGTATGCCAAAAGTTTGTTCTAATTTTCACTTTTTTTGTGTGTTACTTTTAATAAATGGCTGATTATAAGAATGAAACATGTCTTTTCTAAAAGTTAGAATGCATAAACTGAAAATAGTACAAGTCTTTGGGCTTGACTGTCACAGCATAATAGTAAGACACCCTTAAAACGCATGTTTTTGGCCTTCATTTCCAAAAATTGGCTAAATATTAAAATTAGGACTAACTAAAGGATTAGGATTTAGCTATGGTTCATGTGGCAAAACGGGATAATATTTTTTTTTATTCAAAAAACTAGTTCTGTATTTTTCTGGAATAGAGAGCAGTGTTTATATATATTTTCAACGGGCTATTTCATAATCGAGCCAGGCTTTCCCTTTTAAAGGGAATTTTTATTAGTCTATCTTTTTTCCTAACTCTGACTCACCTTTCCTCTGCAAAATTCCTTCAACTCATCTGAGGTAACTTTGGCAGAAGGATGAAGTCTTTGAAAAAGACAACAAAAAAAAAAGAAGAAACAAATTAAAAACAAACAAAAATAAAAACAAACAAAAAAATAACAAGTAGGCCTATAATATGAACATTTATTTTAAAGATGATAAAGGCTTGGGTATAAGCTGCTGGAAAAATAGAATCCTACATGAATGGCAAGGAAAAATTAAATCATGATTTTTTTTCATAGGTTTATATAGCCTACATGTATGATGTATACTAATAATGATGAAGCCATATTGTGAGCAACTTGTACCAGCACATCAGGTTTTTAAAGGGATTTTTAATAACGTGATCTTTACCTGATACAGGCGCACACTTCCTCAGAAGTCCGTTCATCTGGAACTCCTACAACCTAATTAAACAAAATTCGACAAAAAATAGTTCAAACTGAGTAGGTGAAATTTTGGGCAAAACATCATGCATGTTGGAGGAAATGGGGGGGGGGGGGTGAGTTCATAGTCAACAACACATGAGCAATTTTGAATTATTTTGATCCGGTATTATTGGTGGGGTTTATACATAGGCCTATACCATTTTAAAGACAATCTCTAGGCCTACATGTAGTTTTTGATATCCAAAGAGGGCGTTATTAGCCCAGACAAACGAGAACCTAGACCAATGACTTTGGCTCGCGTAGTGAAGCCGACACTGCTTAGCAACGGTGGTATGTCTATGGTTATTAGTCACAGAATTAAAACCAGAGAACCGCCATCTTGATACAGGCATGGAGCAAAAATTGGGGGTATTCTGTTTCCCTCGGAATGCACTCGAGGCATTCGTTGTCATGCAAGCGCGACATGGATGATGGGCGCATTTGAGAGACGCACTTGATGCGACCTGCACGCGAGTACCAGGACGCTTCAGATGAGACGCAGAATTGTTTTCGTTCGTCTCCGCGCACCGTCGGCAAGGACCCGAATACCCCCAATTTTCTCCCCATAGCTGACAGCGCGATTGTACGTAGCGGTATAGGGAGTCCCGGTTCTCCTTCTCTAATTCTGTGTTATTAGTACACTAGCTGGATACCCGCGCGAAGATGGGATAGTTCACCATAACAGGAATAATTACTGAACAGGTAGAATCATTGAAAAGGTACATTTTATTTTTCTAAATCTGTTCTTTCTTACATTTCCTTTAGCTTCTTTGTTTATTTGCTGCTTGTGATTTCCCGTTTCCATGTTTTTTATTTATCTCTGTTCTCATTATTTTAGCTTCTTTTTTCTTACATTTCCTGATTAGTTTCTTTCCTTCTTTGTTTCGTTCCCGTTTCATTTAGTTACTTTAACCCGTTGGCCTATATTATTCGTACTTTTTTGTCCTCATTTTAATTTTATTTTTCTTTATAGTACCGCTTCATGTTGTTTATACAACAAACATCTTTTTCCCGTATTTATTACGTCCTCTCATATAGGCCTATAGCGTGTCTGCGGACGTGTTCACCCGTTATCATAATCCCGTGACCCGTCCATATGTACCTTTTTGTCCTTTATTTTTCCTTCTTTCCGTATTATCATGTCCACTGGTCTCTGGCTCGCAGTCGCGTGGCTCTGCGCCGTTTACGCACCCATTGGCGTAGTGCGCGTTACGCACGAGGCGCCGACGCGCTGCCGGCCAGCTGCAGTGACGCGTAGGCCAACAACCGATTTTCATAACAAAAACCCGTTTTTACCCATATTTTCACTGTTTTTGCAGCCAATTCTTGACCGTTTTCAACCAAATAAAGTTTAAACACGTTCCCGTATATTCATCGATCTCCCGTATGAATTTGGCGACATTTGGATCGAAACTGACGGAGCCTTTATAGCGATACATACATAGATACAACATTCCCCTATTTATAGTAAGACTAGCGGGACACCCGCGCTTCGCGCGGGTTCCCGCTAGATGAGTATATGGAAGCGTTCACTCAAACAGGAGTAATTACTGTACAGGTATAGACTCATTGAAAATTCCTCATTCCTTCCGAATCATCTTGGTAATCTAGTAACCCCATCCCGTACCCTAAACCACAACCCCGTACCCGTAGGACCTATAATCCATCCAAAGTAGGCCTACCATTTTGTGTCCTTCTTTCTTTTCTTTTTCCCCTCCCGTACCCTTACGATATTTATGTCTTCGTAGGCCTAATCCCGTTATCCCGTATCACCATAACCATAGACATAACCCCGTGCGCAAGTTGGCTATGCGCACGCCGCACCCGTGCGTGCAAGTCAAGCAGCTCGCGTCGCGTACGCCGACGCGCTAACGGCGCGGTTTATGCTAGACATGTGGACGCGTTGGTTGGCACTGGCCGTAAACAAACTACCGCTATAAATTTGCCCGAAAAATTCACTTTTTTACTTATTTTGAGGCCATACTTGACCGTTTTCAATCAAATAAACTTTAAACACATTGTCGTCTATTCCTCGATTTCCCGTGTGAATTTGGCGACATTTGGATCGAAACTGACGGAGCCTTTATAGCATACATACATAGATACATACAACATTCCCCTATTTATAGTAAGACTAGCGGGACACCCGCGCTACGCGCGGGTCCCCGCTAGGTGAGTAAATGGGAGCGTTCACTAAAACGGGAGGAATTACTGAACAGGAAGAATCATTGAAAAGGTAAATTTCATTTATCTGAGTCTGACCCTCGTTAAGCCTAAGTTTCCATTTTAGCTTCTTTCTTTCTTTTTAGTTTCTTCTACATGAGCCAATTTTGTTCCATTTTTTAAAAACATTTTGCTGCTAAGCTTGCGTATTTCCGTTACCATGTTTTTTATTTACTCAATCCCGTTCCCGTTATTTTCTAAATCTGTCCTTTCTTACATTTCCCTGTTGGCTTCATTTTTTATTTGCTGCTTAGCTTGTGATTTCCCGTTTTCATGTTATTTATTTAGTTCTGTCCTCAGTTTAATAGATTTTTTCTTTCCTTCTTTAGCCTATTTTATTCCCGTTTTCATTTTCTTACTGTAACTAACTATAACCCACATACTTGTAGGCCTACCTGTTTGTCCTCGTTTTGTTTTCTTTTTTAATTACAGTAGGCCTATACCTCTTCATGTTGTTTGTACTTTTTAACACACATCTTTTTATTACGCCTACGGTCGGTCGTTCACCCGTATTATCATTCATTACGCGACTCTGCGTCGTTTACGCGCGGCATGGCGTAGTGCTGCGTTACCCGCGAGGTATCGCTGCGCTACGAGAGCGACTTGGCATTAGATACGCCCGTACGACGCGCATGGCTAGCTTAACAACTGACTCACTTTTTTGTTTACCCAGCATAGCAACGGACCACATTTTCACTGATTTTGAGGCCAATTCTTGACCGTTTTCAACCAAATAAAGTTTAAACACTTTCCCGTATATTCATCGATCTCCCGTATGAATTTGGCGACATTTGGATCGAAACTGACGGAGCCTTTCCATGATACATAGATACATAGATAGATAGATACATACAACATTCCCCTATTTATAGTAAGATAATGTGCTCGCGGCTAGCGCGCAAAAATGTTGTATTTACGCGATCTATTACGCGATCGGTCGGCCAGTACGAAAGGTCTTGGCAAAATAGTGTAGTCTAATCGGCGTGATTTACGCATAGTGACTAACACTAGATTTAGAGAATAAAGGTATTGTTTTTAGCCACTGGAGTGCATCTGGCGTAAAACAACTCGGCTTCGCCTCGTTGTTTTACTTTAAATAATGATGTCGCCCGTGTTATATGAGACGATAGATGCACGACAGTGGTTAAAAACAATACCTTTATTCTCATTCTTAAACACTTCAATTCAAATGAAAATATCATACAAATTTTAATCAAATTGAATCCTACATTTTGCAAGGAATTACCTAGGGCTTAAAATCGATCAGTCCCGTTGTTTCTGTTCGCCTCCGATTGGTTCAAATAGCGAGTACGCGTATCGCGTCGACGCACACGCGCTGACCCGTGTGATATCGTGTCATACCACATGGGTAAAGCTGGGTAAGAACCAATAAGATTGCAGGAACATTCTCAAGTGTTTAAGAATAAACTATAAACCACCCGTATGCAACGTGCATGACGCGATTCGCCGAGCGCGGGCGGCGACAATAACAAAAACGCTTTGTACATTTAAGCATTGCACAGAAATAAAGCAATAACGTCGCACTCTACCGTCAGTACAATATACAAAGCGCAGTTTATAGTTATGTGATATAATATATATATTTTTAATAATAATAATTAATAATAATAATTCAAGGAAATCCTACCTATTTTTTTTCAGGCGCACCACTGCAACGGCAGTGTAATTTTTCGAATTTCGATTTTTACATGTATCACCATTTCACAAACACAACAAATCTATTACTATCACTGTACAGACAACTACTACTGCCCTGGAACCTAGGGGAAGGGGGTACAGATACCAGAACCGGGGGGTTATCCCCTATTATATACTTCATTAATATATTCTTGTTCATTGATTGGTTAAAAGTGGATCACATGACCAAAAATAGTTTTACCATCAGTACTCCTATCCGTAAATAGTACCTCTAAGCCGTAAATAGTATTTTCAATGTCCCGGATGAGCCGTAAATAGTACCTCCAAGCCGTAAATAGTACTTTTGACCATGCCTTCCGCGCGCGCGCATTCGATGCGACGGAACAGTTCACGCACGCGAAACTGCCATAGCGTCATTTCGCGCTGCTGTAATTGGTTAGCCCGATTTTAGGCTATTCGATTTTTTGAAGGGTAGGTTGTGCTTAAATTAGCCGTGCTGTTCACTCAGGATAGAAGCGGGAGAGTAAAAACGTCAAATAATTTTCTTTTAACAAATCAATGAACAAAGAACATATTAATGAAGTATATAAAACAAATATATACTGCCTTTATTCGAAGTTCTGGTTAAAACTATGGTCCCTCGTTGAGATCAATTAATACTATTTTCCTTCGGGGCTGCGCCCCTCAGGAAAATAGTACTATTCATCTCACCTCGGGCCCATAGTTTTAACCAGAACCTCTCATGGCAGTATATATTTGTATACTCTTTCCGAATAGCTCTGACACTTTTACGTGCCCAGGGATGATCGAGAGCCCTCCTGTACACGGGACCAACAGCTTTACGTGACTTCCGAACCACGGACGAAGCACATACACTACCTATATCTGCACGTGATAAGCAGTGTATGGGGGCGAGAAGAAATTCTTCAATAAAATTCTGAGATTAAATTTCTGAACTGAATTGAAGGATTCCTGACCATATAGGAACTTTTTGGGAGGGAAGAGAATTTTCACCTAAGGCAAGCCCAAGGCTCGAACCCTCGTCGATCGTATCTCCCCGGCCGGCAGCGCAACGCCTTAACCACTCGGCCATCTCGCCCTCTTATATTCATCAGTATACAACTTCTTACCCGGGGGGCATTCCCATATATTAACATACGTTATGTGCCCATGAAAAGACCCCGTTATTTTTGGCAAATCCTACACCCAATGACCTCATTTTTTCAGTAACCTACACTGAATGGCCCCTTTTTTGAACAATTAGTCCGCCTCAAAACTGAATTTTCGGTGCGCCTCGCGCGCATTTTGAAAATAAAATAAATGAGTTTTGTCTATTTTGTACTGTCAAATTGGGTAAAAAGCTATTTGTGATTGTCAATGATATGAAATTTTGAGCGCTCCCATACAAAATCAGCCCATTTTTGATATTGCCAACACCGAATGACCCCTTTTTTCTGAAAATGTCTACACTGATAAACCCCTAGTTTCGTACGCAGGTACGTCACTTTCATATTCGAGTGCCCCCCCCTCGGTTCTTACCATGACATTACTGACTGCAGAATGTTCGTCCAAGACTTTCTCCAAGTTACCAGGCGCTATGTTGATCCCTTCTTTGATGATGCGTTCCTGTAAAAAAAGACTCAATGATATCGAATTCTTAATCTCCATTTGCTCATAACACACCGCGTCTTGATCTTAACCTCTGAACTCATATAAAAATGGCCGAGAAATGTCACTAACTTGAATCCTTATAGCCAAAAAGATAGCTTATTTAGAAATATCTTCCTAACATAGGCCTACTGAACCACACCTTAGCTATTTGGTATTTCACAATATGATAGTAATTGGAAAGAAACGCAAAAATGTTCGTCATTTATCGAAACACAACTTTTGACAAAATGACAAAGTAAACATCAATCTCTTACACAAGACACGAGCGATTGCGCAGTGAGCCCGGGAGCCACTTGTATTTCAAGTTATATATCATCCGTGTGCAAGGACTTTCACAAAATACCAAAAGTAATAGACAAAAAGCATGTATATACTACCATTAGCGTCAATCCGGCTTGAAATGTGGGGTACACCCGGCCAAAATTGTTAAAAAGTGGCTGGAAAGAACATTGACACCCATGATTGCTATGCGGTTGTTTTCCTACCCTAAGCAATTATTCAAACAATAATTTCATAGTGTTGCGAGTCGTGATGAACACATCCAACAACCACCGGTAGCGATCAGTCTAGAGGCCTGAAGAAAACCAACGAAAAACACGTCGTTTTGAGGAGACCTTTTGAGTATAATGTCACCCAGAATTTTACCTTCATTTTTGTTCAATTGCTTTTTGTCGGCATCTTGATGCTGAGTTCAGCTACCCTTTTCGAGTAACATTTGTGCGATACACTTTTTTGATACCATAAGCATTTTGTTTGAGCCTGGTTCCATCCCGGGGTTCCATCAGGACACAAGTATGTCTCCGCCCTGGGGACCGTATCAAATATCCATGTAGGCCTACAATGAGCAGTGAATGAGGAATTTATATTGTTTTTGTCAGTTTGTAGTGTCAAGAGGCGGATCAGAGATGGTCAATTATACCAACAGTCTATAATATCGAATTGATTAATTCGAATTAAACAATTCATTGATGTTAGCACTGGGTAGTAGCCATTACTGCCAGTAGACAGGAAGTCTAGAAAGTTGACCTCAACGCTGTAGGTGGTCTTCCTGTGCTTTTGAATGGGACAGCAGTAACCTGGCCAATTTTTAGACCAAAATTTTGGATTTTTCAGATTTTTGTCTAAGTTTGTGAGAGCATAACAAGACTATCCGTCGATGGACTTTTATTTCCGTCGGAAATATTTCTTAAATTAAGTTTTTCATAACATATTAAAAAGACAGAGACCCCTGCTGTATAATAAATTAGCTAGGTACGTTTTGAGTAACCTTGGTGAAAATTATCCAAAAAGTGCCTATTCTTTTGTGTGTGTGTGTACGGTCCATCACCTGTCACTTGGTAGTCTTGTAAAGCCTTGTTCACACAGTCGGACTTAAACCACTTAATACCGGACTTAAATTACGTCGGTAATAGTATCGGGTATAAGTGGCAGTGTGAATGAGCGTCGGATATAACTATATCCGACGTAATGTGGTTTAAATCCGACAATTTAAATCCGAAGATGACCAGGGTTAAGAGCTGTTAAGACCGATCGAAACGTTACGATCGGTAATAGTAATTACGTGTGAACACTGAACAGCGCTTTTGGGCTGTTGGATATAACTGTGACCTTTCACCTTTCTGCGTGATTCAGCGTGAAGAACACTTCCGGGTTAAATTAAATCACTCGCGCAACTGATTTGAAGCAGAGTATAAATAGTGTGACCAGTGAGAGATAAAACAAAATCATCATGGATGCAGGTGCGAATATCAAACGCAATAGAAGAATGAACTGGCAAGAGAAGGAGACATTAGCTCTGCTGACCATTTCCGGTTAGTTATGACCGGTAATAGCTCGGATATAAACACGTCGGACATAGAGCTATTGCCGACTCGTCGTGTTCACACAGTCGGACTATTACCGGACTTAAATTACGTCGGTAATAGTATCGGATATAAGTGGCAGTGTGAATGAGCGTCGGATATAAAAAAAATTACTATATCCGACGTAATGTGCTTTAAATCCGACAATTTAAGGCTGAAGATGACCAGAGTTAAGAGCTGTTAAGACCGATCGAAACGTTACGTCCGGTAATAGTAATTACGTGTGGACACGAAGCACTATTGGGCTGTCGGATATAATTGTGAGTAGGCCTATATCACTCGCGGAAAATTTTAAGCAGAGTAATTTATGGCTGCAGCTGCAAATATTAATATAAACTAGCGGGATGCAGGCCTTGCCGTTTAGATTTTAAAGGCGAGTGGTTAATCACTCGCTAGCATGATTGTAGGCGAGTGGTCGAATTTTCACAAATATCACTTATTTAGGAAATAATCAAGTAGAGTTTCTGTCTTGACACGGTATTTATGTACATTTATGTTGAAATGCGCGCGAAGCGCGCTAACATTTTTCACTCAGTTCTACGCTTGGAGGGAGTACAGCATCGATTAAATACTGAAATGGCTGATTCAGTGGCTGATTTTGGGAGATTCGCAGCGAGTGATATTTAGTGTCTATGGCGAGTGGAAAATCGCTCACTAAAAATCGAGTTTGGGCGAGCGGCGGCGAGCGAGAGCGATCGCTCGCCTCAAACGGCAAGGCCTGGGGATGCGATTATTTTTTTCGGACATCACCGTTAGATGAGTAAATGGGAGTGTTCACTATAACAGGAAGAATTACTGAACAGGTAGAATCATTGAAACTGAACATTAAAATATGTTCTTTCTTACATTTCCCTTTTAGCTTCTTTTTTTATTTGCTGCTTGTGATTTCCCGTTTCCATAGAGGGGTCAATTGGAATGACAAGGAAACATTGGCTATACTCAAAATTTGGAGAGACACAGAAAGTATTTCTGGGATAAAAAAAGCTTTGGGAGGAGATAGCCACGCTATTACATGATAAGGGGGGGGGTCCCGATACGGTCGGGGGAGCAGATACCTGTAGTGATAAAGGCACTGAAAACTCTCCATCGCACCCTCCATGATCGGGTGAAAAATTCAGGCGCAGGAGCAATTGACCATCCTTATTGGGATAACCTACACGAGTTTCGGGGGGGTAGCAAATGTTAACCCCAGAGGGTTCAGTGGGGGGCAGTATGGCCCTGGATGTAGATGGAGATGAAATTTATTAAGCCATAAGCATGATAACAGAAAGGCATGCAATTGCATTTTATAAGATGATAAGGGGGGTCCCAAATATATACGGAAAGAAAAATAGGGGTGTCATAAAATATTTTTGATGACCAAAATGTAGGAGTCACAACACAGCATGACTACAGATAGTGTGTTTATTTTATTCAAAAGACTGATGCCTGTTTTTTTTTTTGGGGGGTGTAAACGGTGTAAACGGTGGGGGTCATAAAATATTTGCTGCCGAAATAGGGGAGGTCGCAATTTTATTGAAGCCGACTTTTGTAAATTTGGGACCCCCCCACCAAGAAAAAAATAGCATGATGATGGGAGTCAGTGTAATTTTTTTTATTTTTGTCATTTTTTCAAAGATGTCCACCATAGTAGGGCCTACATGTATAAAATGCGATATAGAGCTAAGTCTACTGTAAAATGGGACTACTTTGTCAAACTAAAATAATAATAATAATAATAATAATAATAATAATAATAATAATAATAATAATAATGATAATAATAATAATAATAATAATAATAATAATAATAATAGAACCTACATAAATACAAAATTGGTCTTAATTTTGGAACTTTTGAATTTGCATTTTTCTTACATGACATACCTACCGCATTGTCTGTAATTTGTTCTAAAGAGGGCGTTTATTGAAAGTGAATTTTCAGTGAAAACATTTAAAATCGGGTTAAATTTTCTGATGATGCTCATGTAGAAAGAAGAGATTTATGACCGGTAATAGGCTTTAACGGACATAACACGTCGGGCATACGCTGGCGAAGTTACGTCATTTATCGGATTAATTACCATAGCAATAGGTAAAAACAATTTTGAAAATTTCGCGCTGTACTACAAGCAGGTTGCACTCATCACCTGTATGTCTGCAATCATAGATTGAATACAATACCGGTCTTTTCAAAGATACTAATCTTACAGGTGCAACTAATCAGCATGATTCACCTATTGCTATGGTAGTTAATCCGATTATTACGTAACTTCGCTAGCGTATAGCGCTATTGCCGACAAATGTGGACGCACTAAGGGATTAGCGGAAATATTTAATTCGATCGGACATAAGCCTAGATAAAATATTACCGGTAATAAGTGCATGTGTGAACACAGCTTAACATGTCTAATGGTGCTGCCCATGGTTACTCGAGGAATTGTTTAATTCGAAGAGGACTATTAATAGGGTGTCCCAGAAAAAATTACCGGGCAAATGAATTTGGACGTAAGTTGAAAAATGGACATCAAAATCCAAAAATCTAAACATCAGCGTGTAGACCATCTTATTCTACATCTTATACGCCAATTTGACTGGAATCGGTTGACTGATTGCGAAGAAATGAGCGATTACATAACGCATGTGTCAATTCACTTCATTCCAAGTTTGAAAGAAAGATCATTCAACACAATGCGTAGCACTAATGGTTAAACTGTCAACGGGCTTCATATTTTGTTCTATGATATCCTTTTCGTTCTTTTTAAACAACCTATTTCTTGCAAAACATTTAATTAGGTTTTGTTCAAATTTGAAAACCGGCACGATATTGAAAATGAAAGCTTGCATGTAAGATGATGCTCGCTATTTGTAAATATCTTTTTTCGTTAATGTTGATTTAAATGTTGCATAAAGAATTACTACATAAAGAATTCCAGCTGGCTTAAAAATTTATCACACACATTAATGTTTTCGGAAGAAATTGATGTGCAAAGTTTAAATCTTTTAAAACTTCAACATTAATGTTGCGTGGTATCAAATATCACACGTAAAGCTGTAAGCACTTGGTCATTGTCATTCTGGGCTCAAATGTTCTTTGTAAAGTATATTTGCACAACCTGAAGAATTAAGGCCGGTTCAAAGTGTATATTCGAAGGCGAATATTCGGCTTCGAATACTTTTTGGTCGTCAAAATATATGCGGCTTCGAATATAAAACTATGAACCGGAGAAAGATATATTTCTACGATTCACAGCGTTGCCCGACTGTTAACAAGTATTGCCCGTTGACCTAGGTAAGCAAAATTTAGAGAATTTCTTTAACGTAGTCAATACAATAATAGGTAAACTCAAATTATTTACATTATTAAAATTTGAATAATTGGTATATAATTAGCATAATTTGCGGGGTGGAGGATGACCAGGAGGAGCAAATTGAATATAAGTGACCCCCAGTGGTCATATAATGCATGTGCAAGAGGTCCATTTTCTTCATATTTTGTTTACAATTCACTTTAAACTGCATACTTTAACACCATACAATCATATTCCGGGTAATTTGATTTGCTTTGAGAAGCAATTTTGCATATTTTATTTTCTGTAATTATCAAACACATGGCTAATTGTTATCTAATCAAGTATAACATTATAATTATAATTATAGGCCTATTAATAGTAATGCGTTGAGTTTTTAAAAAGTAATATCCGCCTTTTTTTCTTTCTTTTTGAAATGACATACTCGTTACAAAAACAAATCAGCATGGAAAACATTTTTTTCGTCAGAGGCAGATATTAAGTCTATCCAGTGTCATAAAGCTACAAATAGACGATCTTTTAAAATAATTTTTAAATGGCTATGATATTTTAATTCCCCTAGAACACCACAGTTAAGCGTCAAGTCAAAAATTGTAAGTGGGTTTTCTTTTATTTTACCTCATTATTTCGTTAAAATTACTCGAAAACCCTCCTAAGAGTTGATACTGATATACATTTCATAATTTTGGGCAAAGAATAACCAATATTTGACTGAAATCGTATATTAGCATTACCGCCCCTTCTTGGCTTTATTGCAAGCCAAAGTGCTGCTAAATGTGAAACGAGACTACTTGAAATATATGTTTCAGAGTTGAACAAGTTTCAACTCTACGAATATATTTCTGAAATATGTCTATCTGATTGGTTGATGGTCAAGAGGATTACGGCATCCTCAAAGCCTCTTGCTGTAATTCTCTAATCGATATCTATTATAGGATCGATCTGTTGAAATCCATACAACCGTGTCTCGGATCATAATTTGTGCACGATACAACGTTGATACTTCAGATTTCGGAATTTTATTTAAAATAGGCATAAATCACCTTGAACAGGTTGAATGCTGGCAAAAGTAGATAAAATAACTATGGGTCGAATTTACATTAATCAGTGTCCTGAGCCAGGATAACATGTAGGACTCCTTCGCATTCTCAAACAATACTTCACCAAATGTCCTTGCTTTCATTTTCTCATTTAATTTATTTTAATTTTTATTAATTTCTTTATTCACTGGCTCTGTGGTAAATCCGGTATTGCCAAATATTTCTCGTCCATTACCCGTGTTAATCTATTTATTTATTAAAATGCACTATCTATTAAATTACTGTAATACAATGTATAGTCCTAGTGTATTTGGTAACAAAGTTGTTTTTATTTTTGATTGGAATTTGGGGTTCCATAGATTTACAAGGGGTCAGTTTTTGCAAGATTTCATATATAAAATATGTTTGGGCATGGCGGAATTAGTATATGATTAAAAATAGACATACTCTTAAGCCCCCTTTTTTAATGATTGTACATTATTAATATCATATTAATGTACAAAATGCAAACGAATGTATATATATTTGATTGTTTTGTAAACATTAAATTTGATATTTACTCATAATTATGTCTGGAAAGTCAGGGAAAAAAACTAAGGAGTATCGATATTTCCTGGGAAAGTAGATCAGATGAGCAGTGAGTAAAAACATTCGCTCTAAATGTTTATTTGATTTTGATTTTTTATGAATTTATTAGGCCTACTGGTAAAGTGCAGAAAAAACTCCAAACGCACTCTAGGATTTTCATCAGGAGCAGTAGAAATTTCTCTTGCATAGATTTTCGGGTGATCTCGCTTGGATTTAGCAAACAATGAACCGTTCACTTGTACATTTGTAGGTTTTGTTTGTAAGCCTAAATATCATATTATTTGCATAAAACATAACTTACCATCACTACAGCATTGGAATGCTATTGCCTGCCAGGCATTTTCCTTTTTCTGGACGTCTTTATATTTTCCCTTACTTTTATGTCATATAAAATGGGTACGCTTGTATCGCACTAATAACGTTTTCTTTCAGTTCGTTATCAGCCATTTTGGAACTATCCAGGCGTATTTTGCACAACTGTGCAGGTTAATTTTCATTGGGGATTTTTGAAATCATCGTTCCTCGAACGATATTCAGGTGACCTCGAGCCTTCCATATAAATCAATAGTATGTCGCTATCAGTTACGCGATATTTAATCCGATTCAACTCGGCGTGTCAAGGCTGGTTCAAAGTGAATATTCGAAGGCGAATATTCGGCTTCGAATACGTTTTGGGCGTCAAAATATATGCGGCTTCGAATATAAAACTATGAACCGGAGAAAGATATTTCTACAATTCACAGCGTTGCCCGACTGTTAACAAGTATTGCCCGTTGACCAAGGTAAGCAAAATTTAGAGAATTTCTTTAACGAAGTTAATAAAATCATAATATACTGCGCCAATAAAGTATCCTTACAGTTGGAAAAATAATCACAATTTTAAAACTGAACAATATTGGGGTAAATTTGTTTTTAAATAGATGCACTAGCTAATCCTGCACATTATGACACCACATTAAATCCAATGTGACCTCAAGAAGTAAAGTTACAAGCATTTGAATAGACGAAGGTCCAGTTTTAAAAGTGACAAACTGGCCTATACAAGGCGCAAAAGATTCCAACAAGCGAAACAAAGAGACAACACAGTTTCTCCAATGAAGCGTTATTTGAAGCAGTTTTATTTCAGTTTTTACTTCTCTGTACTTTTCAAAGCTTTCATTTTATTTGTCAGTTCTTTTGTTTCAATTTTCTTTTGTTCCTTTTGTTTTAAATTAAAGCCAAACGCATAAATTAGCCATTCGCCATTCTCAAACCAGATGTCTAGTCTGTGGAGTTTTGAATAAGCTAGTTTGTCACTTTTAAAACTGGACCTTCGTCAAATCAAATGCTTGTAACTTTGCTTCTTGAAGTCACATTGGATTCAATGTGGTGTCATAATGTGCAGGATTAGCTAGTGCATCTATTTAAAAACAAATTTACTCCAATATTGTTCAGTTCGAAATTGTGATTAATTTTCCAACTGTAAGGATACTTTATTGGCGCAGTATAGGTAAACTCCATTTAACTATTGTCATGATTTAATTTCTGTATAAATGGGTCTAAATAGGAGCAGTGGCGTAGCCTAACCAGTGGGGGCCGGGGGTGCAAGCTGCCCCGGACACAAAAACCCTGGAAGAAGAGAAAAATTGGGAAGGGGGAAAGGGGGAAAGAGAGAAGGGGAGAGGGAAGAGAAAAAGGGGAAGGGAGAAGAGAAAAAGGGAAAGAAAGAGGGAAGAGAAAGGGGAAAGAAGAAAAGAAAAAGAGGGAAGAAAAGGAAGAAGGGAGAAGAGAAAAGGGAAGGGACTCAAGGGAGAAGAGAAAAGGGAAAGAAAGAGAGAAGAAGATCTATAGGCCTACTACTTTCATTGTGAAATTTGTTCTCTGAAACACTGATATTTTCTAATATGCCAAAAACCAGGAGCTTCATGGCGCTCAGCCCCCTTGACCCCGCCTGGGCTTTGCCCCTGGACCCCACCGACTCCACCCGTTTAACGCTTCGCGGCAAGCGAGCTTTCTCTCGAACATAAATACTAAAACTTTTGATCAGAAATTGGGAAATTTTTTAATCTTGCGCCCCTGAGAGTCAAAAAGATTTGCTTTTCGGGGCATTTACGACCTGCCTGTAACCGGCGCGGAGGTTGACCCATACCTTCTTGCAGGTTTCAACTGCAAAGCAAATCAAGAAATGAATGAGGCAATAGATAAATAAATAAATAAAAAATAAATAAATAAGTCAATAAATAAATAAATAAATACATAATTAATTAAATAAATAAATAAATAAATAAATAAATAAATAAATAAATAAATAAATAAATAAATAAATAAATAAATATCATAAGATATGATTGAAGCGACGACAAATATGACAGCCCTCACAAGTGTTATATATGAGACCACCAACGGTGACCCACCAAATATATATCTATCGAGTTCAACAAAATTCAACTCCCACAAATATATTTCCGGTAAATACTTTTTTCATTGGCTGATATCCACTTGAGATCGGTATCATCAAAGTAGTATTGCTCTCATTTCATGATTCATTGAGCAATCAATTTTGGCATTCGACCGAAATACGCGTCAAAAGATAAAAAGTCTCGTTCCGAACTTGTGTAGGCCTACATTGCTAGGGCCTAAGTGTGTTTTAATGCCTGATTCACAAATTATAGAAATAAACAAGAATTTTTTTTAAGAACACGCAATGATAGGGTACCAACGCTCGTGGTTTTGGTTGTTCTGCATAGTTTATGAAGATATTCATTGCAAAGCGCTATATATCCATTCATACATGTTACTTATTTTGCCCTCTTAATTATTAATTATAATTATGAATTTGACTGAACGCATTACATCTTTATTCCGCCCAAAATAACATCGTTTATAGGTGCCCAAAAAAAACGTCAAGAATTCCGCTAGTGCGGAAAAGATGACAAAAATGGGCGAACCTCCGTGGCAAACGCATTTTTATATCAATAACCAATGATTTACCACCCCAGACCCTCACACATCCTCTGCCAGGGGCAGATGCATATGGGGACCTAGAACTGGGGCCAAACATTATTAATGTAAAACCGGGGTCAGAGGATGATTTAAGGAAGTCCCATCATGCACTGCAAACGTGTTATCACTAGAGTTTCAACTGCCACTTTACTTTTCAAATCCCATTGAATTCTGTGCAAAAGATGTTGTTTAAGAATATTGTGCGTGTGTCATTATTGGTCGATTTCAGAACAAAAGTGATGTATGCATAAAGGATAATTCACCTTCTGTAGGTAACATAAAATGTGAAATCGGCTAGCATTATTGTAAATATATCAGTCCAAATTCAAATTTAACCATGCCCGTCAATGCAATGTGCGAGCAGTGGTGTCATGTTCACTCACACAGCTGTGCTAACCGCAAGTCAACACAGTGGCGTGATGGGAAGTGCTTAAATCATCCTCTGAACCGGGGTGGAGGCATAAATCTGAATTTGGAGTTAGACTTTTTTCCTGCATCAGTCGATTTAAATAGAGCTACGTTAATATGGAAATATTCACTTGTACATTTAGGTTATGTTTGTAAGCCTAAATATCATAATTTACTTTATACATGTACCATCACTACAGCATTGGAATGCTATTGCCTCATGCCAGGCATTTTCCTTTTCCTGGACGTCTTAATAGTCCCTTACTTTCATATCATATAAAAATGGGTCGCTTTTACCGCACTAATAAAGGGGGCACACCACTAAATCAATGCGCCATTTGTTCCGGTAAAATACAGAAACTATTTGAGGTATTTTGGGCTGGTCTTTAGACTTATTAATCAGAAAGAGTGGCGAATTAAATAGCTTAAATAAAAGTGGAAAGCCTATACATAAATTCGTCGCATTTTTACAAAAAAAGTCGCATTTTTATAATTATTGAGAAAATAGGTCCGCGAATTAAAAAATGGCAGAATCGGGTTTGCAGTCTTGAGAGCATGTCAAAATCATTGGGGATTTTTGAAATCATCGTTCCTCGAACGATATTCAGGTGACCTCGAGCCTTTCATATAAATCAATAGTATCTCGCTATCAGTTGAGCGATATTTAATCCGATCCAACTCATATTTTATTCGTTGCCGTATATATTTTGACGTCACAAAAAGTATTCGAAGCCGAATATTCGCCTTCGAATATTCACTATGAACCGACCCTCATCATATTTTATTCGTTGCCGTATATATTTTGACGTCACAAAAAGTATTCGACAACGAATATTCGCCTTCGAATATTCACTATGAACCGACCCTTAAAGTTGGAGAGCTTCCAGTTGCAGAAATCAAAGTTTTCTCGGACAAACTGTTATTGATATTCAGTGAAACCATGAATGACATAACACCGTCGGGTTTGTAATAGATAATGTGGACTAAATTTAATGAGATACGCAAACTTTAGGAAGCGGTGAGCGAGTATGAAAAAAGCGCCTGTTGCTCAAACTTGGAATGAACTGCATTGATGGACGCATTATGGTATCGTTCATTTCTTCGGAACCAGTCAACTGAATCAAACAAAATTTTCGTATGTGATGCACAACAAAATAGGCTATGCGCTACATTTTAAATTTTTTGATTCTGATGTCTATTTCTCGAATTACATTCAATTTAATTCACTCGGTAATTTTTTCTGGGACACCCTGTAAATAGAATTGCCTGAATTTTTGATTTTTTGGAACCCTCTGGATCCGCCCCTGGTAATACCCTGATAACAGAATGATATTCATTACCGATTTTCTTCCGACAACCCGCAGGTATCCATTTTCATCTAACGTTCCCATGTCCCTGAAAATTAAATGAACAAAAATTAAAAGAACCCGATTTAACATTATAGGATACATCAGATAATAAAAGCTAGAAAGAAAACAAAATTTCGTATGATCTTGGGGAAGATGGTAGATGACCACCTTAAGAATGAAGAATAATTATTAATACAGGCTCCAATGACCCCTTACCCCTTACCTATGTCAACCATGCATCGACAAAACAAAAAGGTCGAATTGAACCCCACAACATGGTCAACAATATTTGTCCCCAAACTGTGGCTACAATTAACCCCATCGGGGTGAAAATGACTATATATTAGGCCTATATCAAATCTATTTTAAAAAAATAACCATTTTGTGGTCAAAAATGACTATGTTTAAGAGTCATCCGATTAATGTGGATGCTAAAATGGGGACGATAAAGAAAATGACCCCTTTTGGGAGTCAAACCCGGGGGGGCACTTACATTACGTGATGGACACCATGCTCATGTATGGACTCTCGAAACGCGCCCTAAACGAGTATTACTCAGCGCATGCAAAACATACCCTAAACAAGTATTTTGCCATTTTTTTAACACTAAGAAAGTAAAAATTCATGTTCAGGTTCTTGTTTAATACAAGTAGTTTGATGTTTCTTAATGTTTTACCCTACGATTTGTTCTGATAGAAGCCAAACATAGCCTATTTCACCTTTTTTTATTTTGCCATTAAACTTTGGTACCCTAAAAAGGCCTAAGCAAGTATTTTGCTTGGAAAAGTATACCCTTTTTCCTGATTTTTGGCGTTTTTGACACCCTAAACAGGTACAGCGCTGTACTTGCCCAATGCTGAAAAACAACCCTTTTTACTTGTTTTTTTACACGAGCATGGTGTCCACCTTGAAATACAAGTGGCACCCCGGGGAGTCAAACATGACTACACTTTGGGTCATTTTAAAAGTGACAATTTTAGGGGGTCATTTTAATATGATGCATACAAACAAGAAATAACCCTCAACGTGGTTGATTTCAACCACGAATAGCGTCAAATAAATGTGACCCCGTAAAAGCGTTGACATTTTAACCAAATTGTTTTAAAGCCATATTAGGCTCTATCATTTGCTGAGGAGGACGCCCTCAATATTTTCCAAAATTCTGTTTTTTACACGATAATATTGTACTATATTACACCAACATACCCTGCAAAAATCAAGACCCTAGGTAAGGTGCTGTTTTGTCAAAATCTGAGACTTTGAATAAAACGCTGGAACCGTCGTTTTATTATTACGATGGAAATATTAGTCGAACGCATACGCGATGTTCATAACACAGTTCGTACATGGCGTGCGGGACGGTGATCTACACAACAAAGGATCGTACCGTAACACGTCCGAAGGAGTGATACGTATTGGCAACATCGGCGCTGGTAGTAAATTCCAATGTTCTTTGCTTTGCCTTATAGTTGTTCGGCTCAAAATTAGGGGATGTATCTGACAGTAAAAGCCAACATTTTATGGCAAAGAAATACTAATCTATTTTGTATGAAAATATTATAATATGGTTTTAAGAGTGTAAGAGCTCAAAAACGGACGTTAATATTATATCGTATGCTATTCATCTTACCCTGTGTGGTACCATCCATTCGGTTTCTTGGCTGCTTTTGTCTTCTCTTCTTCTCCCCAGTAATATAGAAATAAAGACCGAACTCTAAAGCAGATTTCTCCAATCTCATTGATTGGTAGGATCTGGCCATCATCACCAATAATCTTCACCTGTTTATGGTATGGTTATGATTATTTAGGCCTATTTTTAATGTTTTTTATATTTATTTTTTACCGAGAAACTTTTAATTTCTACTTATAATGAACTATATTATGTTCATATGATCTCTGTATGTATGTATCGGGTGATACTTGTACTGAGGTGATCGACAAAATTAACACCAGTAAAACCTATATTCGAAATTAAACTTTTGGGGTCTCCCCGTCAGTCCGAACCGCATTTTAGGGTTAGGGAATTTATTTATGGTTATAGGGTTAGGGTTAGGGTTAGGGTTAGGGTTAGGTTTAGGTTTAGAGTTAGGGTTAGCGTTAGGTAAGCTGACTAGCGGTGGTTTGGACTGACGGGGTTTCGGACTGACGCGTCATGCGGGGTGTCAAACTTTTGCCTATATAATTAAAAACAAAATAGAACATATTATACAGGTCGAGACTAAGAATCGAACATGAAGAGTCAAACCTATTATAAAACGAGTTTCAATACAACTTTAGACCATCCAGAGATGGGCTGAAAGGAACGAGATTTAAATCAACGGAATTGAGTGCTATTAGTGGCCCATCTGCACAGTATTTTTATGGGACCTGGGAGCACATCAGACAAACCAAATTGCATTATGAATACGAATAATGTCCTTTTGATACAGTGGCGTAGATAGGGGTGGGCAGGGCGACTCGCCCACCCTGGAAAAATACATTATTTTACATGGTAAAATTTTCAAATAAAAACGTTACAAATGTATGCAAGGAGTCTTCTCCTCACGGTATAAAAATGACCAAAATCCGTGAGCTTCAGGGGGCTTCGCCCCCTGGACCCCCACAGGGCCCTATTGCGGGCCCCTGGACCTCACGCCAGTAAAGGCTCTGTTCGCTACGCTCGCTCACTTAGATCTATTTCTTATTCAACTTCGGGGGAAATTTTTGCCAATTTTTGGAGCCTTGCCCACCCTGGTAGAGAGGGCTGACTACGCCCCTGTTTTGATATCAAATAATTTAGATTTTTTGAGATTCGCGATGTAATACAAACTTTTGACATTCACCGGTTTGCAAATATTAGGGCCTAAGTTTGTATTTTATCGCGAAAAAGGGAAAGAAGAGAAAAAAATAATCAGAACATGATGTCCCACAAAAAATACTATGCAAAGGTGTATGACCGAGGCCTTAGGGATTGAATCAAAACTCGACCGGCGGTTGACCGCCGGTTCCGTCCGGTTGCTTTTGTTCTAACAATTTGAACCGGACGGAACCGGACGGAACCGGCAGTCAACCGCCGGTTGAGTTTTTATTTCATCAAATAAATGATTGTGAAAATAATAAACAAACATACAAGTCCTCCGACAAACAAACAAACAAACAAACGGACGGACGAACAAATAACGCGGATGTCTTTAATTGTTTACCTCCGAACCAGGCTCAGGAACGTATCCAGAGTTATGATCTTCGTACGATTGCATCGCTGAAAAACCCTCTGTACCACCGTACGCTAGCTACACGCACGTCAACAAAAATATAAAAACAAGTGAAAAAGTGTTAGAGTTAATGATACACGATAGGCCTACCCTTTATCATGTTTATTGTGTTCTTTTTGCTGTTCTTTTTGAAAAGGTGAGAATACCTTTTATATATGGATATTTTCTGTTGATTATATGTGGACTCTTTAATACCGGTCAATTTGTAGTGGGGTCTTTGGGTATGTTTAGAAAATTTTCACTCAGTAAAGTGCACCCTGTGTATTTGTCCTTATTAAAAATCAGGACCTATTAAAATACACGAATCTGGTTAACAACAGCAAGTCAGTCGGTCATAGGGGAGAGCGGGGAGTGTTCGCCCTATAGGGGAGGTTCGCCCACCGTGCGATTCTCAGCACTGCGGCCATCGGGGGATTTGGTGATGGCAAAATTAGGTGACATAGGTCATTATAAACTTCTCATATTAGCTACACGACATATAAGGACGCGTTCATCGAACTGCAGCCAAAAGAAAAAAAATACACCAAAATGTATTTTTTTCTTGCATTGTCATTGATACATAAATACAGATGATTTTAATGTAAATCTGCATTGGGAACATATGGGATTTGTCAAAGATTTAATGCAGTTATAAACTCCTTATTCGATTTGTATTTTGCATACCCTGAAGAAAATACAAAAATGTGCACAAGGGGCACGTTCGGCTTTTTGAGTACGGGGCATGTTAGCCCTATATCTTCCCCGGGCGGATTTACCCCAAACTGGAGGGCGGACCTGCCCCATCAGCGTATTATGCAAAATATTGATAACTATACCATTAAACAAGGTACAACTACTGAAAAGCATGTTTTTTAAAGTTATGTGGTATCAGTATTACTCATACCACCGTTTATGTCCTAATCCACAACCCCCCCCGAAGTTGTAAACATGATACGCTTAAGCTCACTTTGGACCCCTACATTTTACCCTGACCCGACCCCTGCAACAAATTTAGTGACTCTCCAGAAGAGAATGAATGCCCTGTATACTCTTGCTAAATGTTTGCATTGAATATGTTACTGTTATGCAATGTTTAAACCTTTTTTGTGATAAGGGTGAACTTACCCCACCATATGGGCGAACCTGCCCCAATATGGGGCAAGTTCGCCACTTTGCAAAACTTTTTGCTCTATCCTGTTGCTATTGTAAGGCCTATAGTTTTGGGATTGTGGCCGTATATAACTAAGACATTGGGCTTTTACATGGGCTAATCAGGTCATCCTTAACCTTAAAATTGACATCGCTAGGCTGGTCAGAAAAAATAGGGCGAAGACTCCCCGCTCTCCCCTACTGAGATGTACCCAGGCCCTGCAGTGTCCCAAATTATGTACACATAGGCCTACGTGTAGAATTCAGTGGTATCCTGATTAGAAAGCCACGCATTGATTGCAGCAATTATTAATAGGCCAATCAAATTAAGAAAAATAAGGGGTTAAGGGCTGGGGTATGAACGTTTGGACAGTATTTATTGTGGGACATTAGAGTACATCAGACATATCGAATTGCATTCTGAATACGAAGAATGTCATTCTGATATCAAATAATTTTGATATTTTGAAATTCGCAATTTAATACACATTTTATGGCAAATCATTAAAAATTTATATTTTTGATATTTAACAGTACTTGAAGTAAACTTTATAAATCTGATGATTTATACTTAAAGTGTATGTAGGTGGGATGAACAGCCGACGATCAATTGAAAATTTTGACCTTTCGTATTGAAGATATGGATTTTTTTCCCAAAACACCAAAAAAAATTAGGTCTTTTTGGGAAAAAATCCATATCTTCAATATGAAAGGTCAAAATTTTCAATTGACCGTCGGCTTTTCCTCCCTGCTACATACACTTTAAGAATATGTCATTAGATTTATATAATTTACTTCGAGGACTGTTATATATCAAAATTTGAAAAATATCAAATTTTTATAATTTGTCATAAAATTTGTATTATGTTGTGATTTTCAAAAAATGAAAATTATTTGATATCAGAAAGACACGCTTCGTATTCAGAATGCAATTCGATAGGTCTGAGGTGCTCTCATGTCCCACAAAAAATACTGTCGAAACGCAATAAACGCTCATTTTAGATCCCTTAACCCACCACTAAATGTAACAGAATCCATTTAATCATCATTTCAGAAAAGTATATTTAATAATAGGCCTACATCAAAAGTCCTCAAAAATCCAAGAAGTGGAACAGTGCCTAATTTGCATAAATCCAAAATGGCCGATTATGCAGGGGTGAAATTTCAAAGTTGGTCAAATCTTGTAAACAACCATACCAATGTTTTATCACAAGGATTCAGAAAGATTATAGTTTATCCAGTCTCCGACATATAGTTCTGAGATATAGGCAAAAGGTCAAAGGTCAGATATTGGGGCCCACAGGCATTTACAATAAATATGCTCGCTCCAATTTTTATCCAACTGTTCTCAAATTGTTCCTTTGGCAAAAATAAATCAGAATGAAAAAAAAAATTCCATTGTTTTGGATGTTTTGTTGCATCATAGACCGTGAAGACATGGACGGTCATCTGCAGCATATCCTTTGAAGCTATGATCGTCTCGCCTGTAGACAAGTCTTCAAACCCAAGGAGGATAAATATAAAGGAGAAGAAATAGATTACGTAATGCTTTGTTCCTTTGATGCCGATTAGAAATTGCGACAGGCTATTCATAAAAGTGGTACCATTGTTTCAAACAAAGGGGTTCCGCCATTAAATTGGTCACTGATCCGGCATCATATTAACCAACGCTCTGCAGGGTCAATGTTTTCTATTGTTTCCGATTAGAGCGCTGACATATTGGAAAATGTTGCCAATCAATATTCATGAGAGTGTACATTCAACGTCCAGTTTTCGAATTTGGGTGACTTGTGCTTGGCAGATGCGAAATACATCTGACTGGGCTCATTAATTACGTAACGCACAACGTCATTGATGTCATCGAATGACTGCTTACTGCTTAGTGCTGTTGTGTACGTACATGGTCTCAGCATAATGCGAAATCTCTATAGAATTTCGATCCAGACGACCGTCCATCTCTTCACGGTCTATGGTTACATAGGTAACATCACAAAATAGGTCAAGATACGGCTCAATGGAATTTGATCTTCTTTACCATTTTACCAAGGTAACAAACCACCTGCTCCGTAAGCATTTGAACATCTTTTATCATTTATTTGTGCGAATTAACAATAACATACCAATAAATGTTTAGCGATCTTTGTGGCTCTTTGGCATAATGAATGAGGAACGATGCTTCCAGTTGCTATACCTGTATAAATGAAAGGTATCGAAATATTTATTAAGAAAGACAGTTCGATGTGTCTAAACGAGGATTAGTAGGCGCGGAAGCAGAATTCCGGTACCTCAGGGCAGCATGGGGAAGGTTCCCAACGGAGAACATGTTGCAAATAATTATTACGGTATGAAACAATCATTTCCCACCTCTAATATAAGTTGTGACCTACTAGTGATTAGACCTATACTACCAGCAGCTGTTTAATAGCTCCCTCTCCTTTCTCACTCATATTTCTAACTCACCTTCTCCCCTTGCCCTCCCGGGGGGTGGGGGCACTCCAACTTTGGAGTTGACGCGTATGTATGGCTGTTAAGACCCCCTTTTTCAGCGACGCTGTCACCCAGAGATCCCATTTTACGAACACATGTTCTGTCACCCGAAGACCCCCTATTTTTGCATTTGATCTGTCACCCAAAGACCCTTACAAGTTCAATTTTAATTTTAAAGCAACTTTCATTTATCAGTTAATATCACTGATTTTGTCACTTATTTAGAAAAAACAAATAAATTTGAAGCCATTTAGAACTAGAAATTCTATTTTCAAGGTTTCTGTGACGCTGTTTCGGCTCTCACCCAAAGTTTCCGTTTAAAAAAAGGTCATGTTCTCACCCAATGACCCCATATTTTTTACATTTTGCTCTCACCGAATGCCAAAAATCATGTTCTCACCCAATGACCCCATATTTTTTTACATTTTGCTCTCACCGAATGCCCCTTAGTGCGAAAGTGCCAGCCCTACACCTATATCCATTTCAAATTGAAGTGCCCCCCCCCCCTTCCCTCCCTCTCCTCTATCTCTCGCTCTTTCTTTCTCTTACCACGTCTATTTACGTGCATATACATTAACTATACACATTAACATGTTAATAAGATTCAATATTCCACTGTTGGGTTCAATGATTAACAACAGTGGTGACAGCACAACTGAAATTAAGAAGACTGACTATTGCAAGGACAACTGTGCAGGGCATGTCAAGCATAATAGCAGAGGCCTATCCATTGACCTCAAGGTACGCCTACTTCGTGCAACTGTGTTTTCCATTGCCACTTACGGATGCGAGTGTTGGGCTATGACCAAGAATGATAGGAAAAGAGTAGATGCTTTTGAGATGTGGTGTTACAGGAGGCTTCTACAAGTGACATGGAAAGACAGTAGAACAAATTCCTGGATACTCGACAAGATTGGTACAAGTCTAACCATCAGAAGTAGCATAATGGAGAGAAAGCTGAAGTACTTTGGCCATATTGTCAGGAAACATGGAGATGTAGAAAAACATATTTTGCAAGGGGCTATGGAAGGCCGACGAGGAAGAGGACGCCCACCAATATCTTGGACTAATGACGTGAAGCTGGTTTCTAACCAAGGAATGCAAGGTGCAACGCACTTGACATCAGATCGAGTGAGATGGCGTACTCTTGTGAAGACCACGGCAGTGTTACACAGCGCCACCTGACACAGAGAGAGAGAAGATTCAATACTTACAAGCTTGCAAAGATGAAAAATCATAGTCAGCTAAGTTTGGCAAACTTAAAATGTCGTTCAAATGGTGAATGTACAGCGAGGACCCGGTAACTCTAAAAACATGATAAAGAAAAAACAAATATCACTGCGATTTATTTGCATTGCAATGCCGTTTTTGCCATCATGTCGCTGCCCGCGCTCGGCAAATCGAATGGACTCCTCCAACAGCCTTTGGTTTTCGTGGGCTTCACGGGTTGGGCCAAAAAAAAACAAGTTTGTTTCCAGTATTCGTACGCATTGGTTTCTGGTGGCCGTTTTTCGCGCGTTGCTTTTTTTTTCTTTCTTTTTTTAATAGGCCTATTTGTGTTCAAAATTCATTAAAAACTAGAAAAAAGAAAAAGGAAAAAAAAATTTGAAATTAGAAATAATTTACGATCAGCAGTGGCGTAGCTGGTATTTTTGCCGGGGGTAGAGATTATTTAAAGCTTAATTAAATCTTTGTCCGGAAGACCATGCAGGATGCTGTTACAATTGTAAGCGTGAACAAGCTTTTCGGTATCAAGGTAACGGCGTAACGGCGATTCTATGAATGGCAAAAGAGGCGTTCCTGCAGATGTTGTTGACATGACCACTCATGGCGAGACTGCTGTCCAAAATGACACTAAAACCGACATGCATGTCACCTCTCCGTTTTCCAAGAGTATCCAACGTTGACAATTTCCTCAGATGGGGTGATTGAAGAAGTTCTAATTGTAATGTCAACGATAGATACTCTTGGAAAACGGAGAGGTGACATGCAAGTCGGTTTAGCGTCATTTAACATAAGCTAGTTAGCAGTCATCCAATTACGTATGCCCTCAATGCACTTCTCGAGCGCGATTACTGAGATGGTTTTATAATGAATGACATAGAGTTGTGCATCGTCGGCAGACGGGGCCTTGAGGCACTCCGCAATCAAGGCGCGTTGGGTAAGATACTTCACTGTCGATGATTACAGACTGATAACGGTTCTTCAAATACGTTTCAAACCACCAGTAAGCCGTTCCAGGTTAAATAGCACTAATAGACCTGGGCGATACATTGAAATAACTAGTAACTATTTGTTTTCATGGCATCTGAAAAGACTGCATTAAAATCGCTGAAATTGATCAAGTTATATAGCCAAAAAAGTATTTTTTAGGGTTTGATGCTTCAAAATGGTACGTTTTCTCTCATTATATGACATTTTTGTTGTAATAGTACCAAAATTCATACGCACGGCTGCGTTTTTTTGTAAATATTCGCCCTACCATACTGTAACTTTCAGCTTCGAGGGCGCACTGTCATTTTAAGGTGTTTACGGTTCAGTGCGTTAAAACAAGAAAAGTCTCAGGTCAATCTATGTTGAATTTTTGATCATTTGGCATCTAAATCATATAGTTTCACCTGATATTAGTGACATTTAACTGTGGGAGTTCTGAATATGAGAAAATTCCACCCGAAATTAGCCATTTTCCCATTGAAACCCGTGTAATACATAATTAGTGGTATTTAACCTCCAGTGGCACCATCTCACTGAGTCTTGTAAGCAGGATGTTGCGGTCAACTGTGTCAACCGCCTTGGATGTATCTAATCATACAAGAACAGCCTCACCATGATCAATAGCGCGAAATAAGTCATTTTTCAACACTGTTTTTAAACTGCTAGTATGCAGATTGGTTCTTTATAACATTTAAATTTCGGGCTATAAAGGTGATGAATTTTGTGGGTTTATTTGTTGTTGTTGTTTTTTGTTTTAGTTTTGGTTTTGTTTTTTGTATGTGTTTTTGTTTTTCTATTCTTTTTTTTTTTTTTTTTTTTTTGCCTTATAGGACCGGTTACTGGTATGTGGTCTTTGTCACTCGGCTTTTGCCCGCTATGTAAAAAGCTTCTCTTTATGTTTAAGAATAACTATCACCTCACCTTTCATCCTGTATAACATTTGCCAATAGATGTACGTCGTAAGTCGGACTCACAAAGATAGTAGTATTTCCTATAACCATGGACATTGCTGCTCCAACCTGTGCAGTTAAACCTCCTAGCGTCGTGATAATGGCATACCTGCGTGACTGAGTATACAGATATGCAAATATGGTCACTTCAGTGCATAGCCAGAGAGTTGGGGTATTCACCTACTTACACTCCCCCCCCCCAGTGGGATGCTGTCCTCCAAGATGTTGGAATATTGGGACTCTTTATACTTTTTAGTCCATTTTTGCCCGTTAATGTTTCCGGAAAGGGGTTTACCGTCCTAATATTCCTCTGCTCATCTGCTGTGCTACAATATCGGTACATACGGGTACATTCAATGTCATTTAGGCCTTCTGGTAAAAACTTTCCTTAACATCGGGTTATGATACAATTACCATTTTCCACATGAAGACCTGAGCGCAAGAAGACCGTAAGTCCACTTGGCCCCTCAACATGTATACACTAAAGTTGCGTATAGTTTCGGTAATGTTTTATACATGTTCAGGGGCCAAAACAAATCTTTCACAACCTTTCATGATGTTTTCACCCTGGAACATGTATTAAACATTATAAAACTCTAAGAAACTATACGTAACTTTAGTTTATACATGTTGAGGGGCCAAGTGGACTTACGGTCTTTTTGCGCTCAGGTCTTCACATACACCTCCCAGCTTGCAAGAATATTGAATAAGTGTTATTACATTGGAGAAATGTAGTTTTCAAGCTTGACATATTACCCCATTTACATCGGGCGAAAGTCGTAATCGAATTGACTAAAGTCGTAATCGACTTAATTCGTATCATAAGTGTAAACAGGTACAGTCGTAATTAAGCGTAATTCAAAAGTCGTAATTCCAATGATGACTTATATCATCATTCATTTGAAGTGAATTCGAATAAGTCGTCATTAATTACGACTTTTCGCTAATGTAAACGAACAAGTTGTTGAATTCGTATTTACCTGCCGTAACCATTGGTAACAAACGAATTCGATATTCGTGAATGTGAATTTGGAATCGAATTCAGCCGATGTAGTGTAAACACCCACCAAACGAATTAATCTGCTGTCGTAATTCAAAATACAGCTTAAGGGAAGGGGTATGAACGTTTGGACAGTATTTATTGTGGGACATTAGAGCACATCAGACATATCGAATTGCATTCTAAATACGAAGAATGTCCTTCTGATATCAAGTAAGTTTGACTTTTTGAAATTCGCAATGTAATACACATTTTATGGCAAATCATTAAAAATTGATATTTTTGATATTTAACAGTACTTTAAGGGATCTAAAATGAGCGTTTATTGCGTTTCGACAGTATTTTTTGTGGGACATGAGAGCACCTCAGACCTATCGAATTGCATTCTGAATACGAAGCATGTCTTTCTGATATCAAATAATTTTCATTTTTTGAAAATCACAATATAATACAAATTTTATGACAAATTATAAAAATTTGATATTTTTCGAACTTTTGATATATAACAGTCCTCGAAGTAAACCATATACATCTAATGATATATTCTTAAAGTGTATGTAGCAGGGAGGAAAAGCCGACGGTCAATTGAAAATTTTGACCTTTCATATTGAAGATATGGATTTTTTTTCCCTAAAAGACCTAATTTTTTTTGGTGTTTTGGGAAAAAAAATCCATATCTTCAATACGAAAGGTCAAATTTTTCAATTGATCGTCGGCTTTTCATCCCACCTACATACACTTTAAGTATAAATCATCAGATATATAAAGTTTACTTCAAGTACTGTTAAATATCAAAAATATCAATTTTTAATGATTTGCCATAAAATGTGTATTAAATTGCGAATTTCAAAAAATCAAAATTATTTGATAACAGAATGACATTCTTCGTATTCAGAATGCAATTCGATATGTCTGATGTGCTCTAATGTCCCAAAATAAATACTGTCCAAACGTTCATACCCCAGCCCTTAAGTAAACTTTATAAATCTGATGATTTACTTAAAGTGTATGTAGGTGGGATGAAAAGCCGACGATCAATTGAAAATTTTGACCTTTCGTATTGAAGATATGGATTTTTTTTCCCAAAACACCAAAAAAAATAGGTCTTTTGGGTCCATATATAAGAAAAACTTAATGTAGTACATGCATATGATTCTGAATTGCAAAGTATTGGTTATAACACTTTCGGGATTTTTTCTATTGTCTTTATTGTGTTTAATACACGCCTGCATTTGTGATGCTTGCGTCGGGAAATAACAGAATATTCTATGAGCATGGTTAGAACCAAAGGTCTGTAGTGAAATCTGTCTTTTTATCTAGTGTTTAGAGAATGCAATCAACCGTTGCTAACAAAAGAATTTTGATTCTGGATTCTTGTCTGAGTACTTAATGGCATTCGGTCATTTCAAATATTGAGTTTTAGTTTTGGTTTTGGTCACGTGGTTTCCTATTATCCTGCCTAGGCTCTTGAGTGACGTCTTTATCTATATCTTTGTATGTACCCTTTGTTAGAAACTTAAAATTTGTAGCAAGCCGTTTCGGTTTCTAATTCAGTTTGTTATGTAATCGGAAATCGGGTTTGAAGTTAGTTTATACAAAAGAATACAGTGCAGTATTCACGAGCAGAGAAGTCGCGCAAGTCAATATACATTTGAAAGCGTGATTTGGTTTTAGAAATAGCCAAGGCTAATTTGACTGTGAAAAAATATAGACCATCCATTGAAAATATTTCCACCGATATGACAAAAGACTACCCTGAGAATAGACACTTGAGTGATATATACACTATCATACACCTCTCTATGTATATCGTGCGCATACGATCGATATGATAATAGAAAGCTATATGACTACCAATATCTAGGCAGGTTTAAAATGACTTACTTATTACACCAGATATCATAAAATGAGAAAAGAGAGAGGGGAAAGAGAGTATGTGGTGTGGGGAGGTAAGGGGAGGGAGAAAGAGAAACAGCTGGGAGAGAGCATTGGAAGTGGAAAGGGGAGGGGGAGGAGAGCTCGAGATCGAGGAGATATCGAATGTAGGCGAGGAGGAAGGAGACACTTACGGAAGAGGAGGTTATAGGCCTATAGGTGGGGAGAGGGGAGCCTAGGTAAGAGGTACGGGTTGTGCTTACCGGGGACAATAAACTAATTCATATTCAAATCATCTCCATCATCATGCATCATTTATATTTCATATAAACAAAGCTCCCCTCCCCCGTCAATATAAGCGCATGATTTCTAGGCCTAGAACTCGGAGTGTAATTGACGGTGACATGAAAGTACGCCACCTATGACAGATTTATCTCGCAAAGAGCATCAACTACCGCCCGCATTGATAGATATCCGATAATAATGTTAGCACAATAGGGCATTATATACTTATGGTAATATACCCTATACTGTGTCCTCCCAGCATAATAGTGTTATGATTGCAGACCAGATCTGCTCTACTTTTTAATCACTTGATTTTTTGTTCCTGAACAAAAGAGAAACCAAAACGTATAATTTGAAATGAGGGATTGTACCATTGTGACTACTGCGGATGCAGTTGCATACCATAATTCTCCAGTGATGTAATACCGTAAAACCTCGTCTACAAGCATATACCCAGCAAACACAAAACGTTTTCGACATCATTCGAAAAACGAAAACGTTTAAATGTCGGGTTATTTAAATGGTACGTTCATGGTATAAAACGTTTTCATAACATTAAATAACATTTGTTGGTAATTTACTGCACAGCAAACACAAATGTTTTAGAGAAAACATTTAAATGTCGGGTTATATAAAGGTTATATAAAAAAAATGTTTGCCTAAAATATTTACAATTAACGTTTTTAAAATGTTTTCACGACCTTTATATAACCCGACATTTAAATGTTATAAAAACGTTTTGTAAAAAAACATTTTAAGAACATTTCTGTGTTTGCTGGGTACAAATGACTTAAAATAATGTTATTTAAGTGTTGACAAAATATTTGGCCAAAAATGTTTGCAAAAATAGTTTACAATGACATTTCAAAAACATTTTAAAAATATTGTTGTAATGTGTTTTCATACAAAACGTTTTGTATATTGTAGCCTACATATTTATAGTATATTGTATATTTTATTATAAATCACATAGCAGCCAACGGCTGAATTGCATGACATTTACATTTAAAATAGCATTAAGAAAAATACATACATTTATAGTTAAAACACTCAAACATTAAAAATATACAAATAAATAAGAACACATTATAATTGCACTTGACTGGATTTGGAACAATATAAAAAAAATGAATGACTGGTAAGAAAAACAAACTACATTGCTTTAAGGATGTTGGTGAGAAATGGTAGGGGACTGTTTTGAAATCTGTTGGTCCTACGTCTAAAAGAGTCAAATTTTGGTTGTCTTCTGAGAGTCATGTGGGAGTGATACTTACTAGGTGGAAACCAAGGTGAGAAACTCACAGACGTGCTTGCTTTCAGGGCAAATTCCTTGCAGATGTTTTGTCTCCTCTCAGACAACGAATGAAGTTCAAGGGTAGCTAAGGAATCTGCATAGGTAGTATACTTTCTACCAAGGATGTATTTGCAAACACGTCTCTGAATTTTCTCAAGCTGGGCCACCTGATAATGAGTAAGACCAGAATGTCAAAGTGGGGCGGCATACTCTAAAACAGGGCGGATGTACCCCTTGTACACCAATAACAACTCCTCGGGTGAGAGAGATGCTTCCTTCAGTTTACGGAGCATGAAGAGTTTACGATTGGCCTTCGCATACATTGAATCAACTTTTAAAAACGATTTATCAATCAATCACGTTTAAAACGATTTCATGACCTTTATATAACCCGACATTTTAATGTTATTAAAACGTTTTTATCTAAACCAAAACCCAAAATATAACTTATTTAAAACGTTTTAAAAACGTTTTTGTGTTTGCTGGGTGTATACAGTTTTTGATGAAAGCTAAATAATATATGAAACAAGCGTGAATATGCCAATACAATAGATTGGTCTTACAATAATACTTGTTTGTATATGCTTGGATCTGTAATTTATTTGCTCAAACTCCATAATGGCGCCTGGATTAATTTAGCTTTCATCAGAAGCAATCTATATGCTTGTAGACGAAGTTTCACGGTAGGCCATTCACAAACTTTCATACTTCTCGGACCTAAAGATATTAAGGGATCATACACTTGAATGATGTTGTATTCATACTCGCATCTCTTATAGCCATACTCGCCTTTCGAAAATGCTCCTTGCGTGGAGTAAAATAAAACGAGTTGGGTGTGAAGCATGTAATGGTTAACATCGTTACTCGTCGGCAGATGCCAACATATTCTAAATACCATTCTGAACCAAGCAAAAGCACCTCAAATCCAACCCTTCTACCTCTTTTAGGCAAATATAGTCCAAAGGTCCCTCAAACGTACTATATATCGTTATGAATTCGGCAGAGTGACGAATCGAGCATTTTGAGCAAATTGAGTTACTGTATGCTTGTGATTATGTATCAGGCGATCTTTCATTTCCACCAAAAATTAATGATAAATCTTACTTCCCGACGTAGATATTGAAATTGTGATTTGGACGAATCGCCGTGCCTAAGTGCGATTAATGAATTTGACCAAAAGACGAATCGTATACTTAGCTCCCGGGACTTAGCTGTACAAATCAGGCCGATAAATTGTATAGTAGGCCTATAGCTGGAAACTCAGAATTTTTTATATTACATGCCATATACTGTTATTGTTGATACCAATGGGTAGCTATAGGTATCTTCTATCCAGTGATAGCAAAATAAGTACTAACATTCCCCACATGATATCGCTATGGCGTAATTATGTGAGAGCGCCGTCGCAAAATTGGGAAATCATAGAAAATTATACACAAAATATAGGCCAATATTGTTATATCTACTCTAAAATTCTTGATTTGAACCGGGGTTTTCACTAAATACTACGGGGATGACTAATTATAACTTATATACCAAGTTTAGGAGCTATAGCCTTAGGACAACCAGCAATTTTAACATAAAATCCCCAAATCAAGGATGAGTGCTATAGTTTACACGTACTTGAATGCGGATTCGTCCCCGTATACAACTCTTTGCGCAGCGGTTGGCACTTTTTGGATTTAGCATAAAGCCGAATAGCTGTAAATACCTGTTTTGATGGATATATCGATTGTTTCAGAACTTGGGAATATTGCAAATAATTAGGGTACTTTAACTTCTATAATATACATTTCAAATGAGTGCTCACGAAGGGCCGATGGAATGGTACCAATATTTTTAAACGCCGTTTACTCAGAACAGCGATTTTGCGGATTCGTCACTCTGCCGTATTCACATAGATATATAATAGATTCCAAATCACATTGGAGCGATGGGAAAAGGTTACATATTAAAAGGGCAATGGATCTCGACCATTGTCCCAAATAGAGGACGGCTGGTAATTAAGATTATTATCGATTTCTGATTCGCGTCTTAAAGAAACTTGCCTCTGATGAAAATGCCGTGGAACTTTCCATGGGCAGCATCAATGATCTGTGTGTTCGGGTCACACCTTTGGGAAATCCAGTTGAACCCTGGTGATTGAAAATAATAGTTTGCCATTTACGTGAGAAATGATCATAACATAACATACCGTAAAATGGGGTAACTTTGGGCACTTTTCAGAGTTTTTAAACCACTGCTTCCAAACAAAACCCATTACATTTCTAATTATCTCTTTTTTTAAGACATTAGGGTTCCATTCTACACCTTGAAGTTGAAAAAGATTTTTAAATAATTTTGTAAGGGTGCCCTAGGGGTTAAAAATTAGCCTGACCAAAGTTACCCCGCATTTGGGGCAACTTTGGTCAGAGTATTACATTCCATGAAGAAAAAAAAATCAAAAAAATTGGGCAAGTTGTTATTTTTTGTGACATTTGACACCTTGCAAAATTAATCAAGCACACATTTTTGTTCACAAATATCAATTTTATTTTTTCTGAAAAAATGTAAAAAATGCTCATTTTGGTCAAAAATCCTGATTTGTTCGTAAATTTCGAGGAAATTGGACATGAGCGACTATTATTTCTTCCAAATATATTTCTTAACAAATTGATACCAAATATGACCAAATACAATATTGCTGTACGAAAATATGACCATTTAAAAAAATATATTTGACCGACCAAAGTTACCCCGCTGACCGAAGTTACCCCATTTTACGGTAACATATTATAACATGACATAACATGACATAACATAACATAACATAACATAACATAACATAACATAACATAACATAACATAACATAACATAACATAACATAACATAACAACGTTTACGACGCTTAAAGGGGGGTAACCCTATCGGTTTATGATATGAATTCTCTTCAAACTTACATACAATGTCAAATAGTGTCCCCTTTATCCATCTATGTGAGAAAACGGGAACAATTTCAGCATAAATGTGAATAATTAGCATATTAGCAAGCCAATACACTGGTACGCGTGAATTGCATTCTGGTCAGGCATCCCGACCGAGCGCATGTCCCGGTGGAAACAGAAAGTGTTCGCCTTGGCACTGAAAACCGGCTCGCCCCTGTACACTTTTATACCCTCTATTCATACTGATTAATCTTAAAAAACATTACATATCACTGCGCTCAGTCATTATCATTCTTGACAAGATAGCCCATTCTGTATTTACTTCGCTTAATTATTTCTTTATTTTTAGCTATATGATGCACATTTTCACATATTTATGATTTTTCTTTGTTTTATTTTTTTTAACTAATTTTTTAAGGGGAGGTGCTCTCATAATTTTTTTTCATATTCCTCGTATCATGCTTGACAATATAGGTCATGTTTCCTTATTTATTTCGCCTCTTATGTATTTCTTTATTTTTGTTTTTTGTTTTATATCATTATAGCGCCATCTATAGTTTGACATTAGGGGCCTATTTGATGTATTTTGCGGACGAATTGGTACTGGGGTGAAGTCTTCCGAATCTATTCCAATTTCATTCTATGACTACCCAAAACTCCCGTGTCGTGTAAAATGCGAACAACTGGTAGCCTGTAAAAACCGCTGTGTTTCATGATTTCTCCGGAAATACATCGACTTGGAGCGTCAAATTTCAGGATAGTAATGAGAAAAATAGTATCTATTATGTGATACCAAAACCTCATCAACAATGAAAAAAATCGGGGGGGATGATGATATCGATCGGGTTACGGACCTAATATGAACATTGCGCTTTACAAACAAATACAAAAATAACAACAGCAAAATACATTAGAAAATATATTTTTTTAAACCCTTTTGAAAGATTAAACTGTGAGAGAAGTCCGTAGGGTAGCCGGTAACTGGTTCCATAGGGAAGGACCAGGTGAACCATCACCAATTTTCTATTACTCCTGGGGATGACAAGACGAGTAATATCCAGCTCAGAGCGAAGGCCTTTCCTAGGTGGAATGTAGCCTAAACTATGCGGGCCGCCTGATTTTGTAGGCGCTGTAGATCGTGATATTTCTAAAATAAACAAAGGTCTTCTTGGTTACTGGGGTTAATGGTAGGAAGGGTCTGGATGGTGACTGTGGTGCAATTGGTTTAGTGCAATTGAGGGTCTGGTTGGTGTGTACGTGGAGTGCTATTGGTCAGTGCTAGGGAGGGTCTGGGTGGTGATTAAGATGTTCCTTGGCAGCGGGCCCAACCGAGTGACCGATTGCCTGCTTCCTCGTCTAAAAACCGGGTACTCGGTTTGAGGGGCTGCCGATACTTCCTGACGGACCCTTCCTACCATTAACCAATTGTACCACAGTAACCATGCAGACCTTTCACGAATAACCAATCACCACCCTGACCCAGTAAAGTAATGTATATTGGGTAGACATTAATATCAAGTTATGTTGAACGAACAAATAAGCATAAATTAGTCTAGTTGTGAGTAAGCTAAAATAAATTTTCATTGTGTAATTTTTTGGCAGCAGTATAAAAATGTCGGACAATGGTTGGACTGACCATCATGTCTAAATTTAATAGCAGTAATTTTTGTGGCATATATTCTTTTAGCCATATGAAATTCAGTAGTTTTAATAGTCAACAAGGAAAATTTAAAACACTGTATACAAAAATACAAATGTCACAAATACCGGTTTGAAAAATTAATATTGCACACAATTAGTAACACACAAGTAGTTGATCAAGTATAAGTACAGGGTGAGTCAAAAAAACTGCAATAGAGCAAAGAATCAATATTTATGTAAGAACCAAGTCGAACTTCCCCAATATTTAAAGATTTTATAAATGCTACACTCAATGGCCACCTTCTGTGAAAATATGAAGTGAATCGTGACTACCGTTTAATATTTATGAGTCCTTTTGCTGCGATACCCAATTTCGTTATTTGTCCACGAGGTACCATGTATTTTGAATGAGAGCACACAGTGCACGGTAAAGACACCAGATCTGAAACGGACTTTAACTTAAATAAGGTTGTTTTTGCGTTATTTCAATTTATTTTTTTTCTGTTCAAACAAACTTTCTAACAATACTTTAAGTCCTTCATACCTCACTCGACCCCAACACCAGTTTTTTTAATCCCAATATGTCCAACTTTTTGGATATTTTGAAATTCACTTCACTTCAATTTACGCGCATTTCATTTTGACATTTGAAAAACCCGCCTACAAATTTGTATCTTTTTGATAGAGAATAAACATCTTTAAAGTAAAGGTAAAATGAAAATAACAACAAATAGTGTTTCTCTTTTCCTTACACAAGACCAAGGGCAATAACACTTTGGGTGCTCCATTTTATTTTAATGCCAATGAGGTTAAGAAAATAGCAGTTGTTCCAAATCTACTTAACACAGAGTGGGCTGACATTCAAATTTTAGATGTCTCTTGGACAAACACTAAAACCTAAAAAGTTCAACTCGGTTCTTAAATAAAAATGGATTCTTTTCTCTATTGCACTTTTTTTGACTCACCCTGTACAACAAATTATTTTCATTTGAAAATAAATTAAGTAGTAGTCTCCGTATTCGCCGTTGAAGTAATGACGTAACATGATTAACTACCATAGCAATAGGTTAAAACAATTTTATAATATATTGCCCTGCACTACAAGCAAGTTGCACTCATCACCTGTGTATGTCTGCAATCATAGATTCAATACAATACCGCTCTTTTCAAAGATACTAATATTATAGGTGCGAGTGATCAACATGATATGAGTATTCTATAGAGCTAGGATCCAGGTTTTTATCCCTGTTCTTTGACATCTATGGTTCAATGCAGAGGTATCACGTGAACGTACTAGTGCAGTGAGATACATGTAAAAATTGTTTTAACCTAATTGCTGTGGTAGTTAAAGGAAATCTGTACCATAAACTAATCAATGGCTATAATAGTTGCAGTAATAATAAAAACGACAAACAGTAAAAGTCCCAAGCTTATATGCGTACAAATAAAGGAGAAATTCTTAATTCCTTACGACGATGAACGGTCATTTTGCAATTCATGGCGGCGGCCATATTGATACCCGATGTATTTTTTATTACGCTGTAACGGTACCCCGATATTGAAACCAGCGAAATCCCTGCCACCAGCACTCGCGCTCGTGAACTTTGGTGACACGAAGCGAATACTACCAAAGTTCAGATTCAACATTCGTTCAAAAAAAAACGCGACAATTTTTACCCATAAAACTACAGAAGAACATAAAAAAATGTATTTTTAAGTAATATTTATGATCAACAATGTCTTTTGAGAACGAAAAGTAAAAATAGCACTAAAACCAAATTTCGCTGTGGGGTCGCGAATGCCATACGCTCGCCGTGGGTCTGTGTGAAAGGTTACGCTACTTCTTGTGGCAGAAGCAGCTATCATGGCGGCTTCCATGAATCGTAGAAACGTAGGATTAAAAGTGCTTTTTCTTTGTTAGGAATATTCCGAAATTCATATAGACCGTCTGGTATGTTTAATTTAGGGGTATATAACTATATTAGCCATTGATTAGTTTATGGTACAGATTTCCTTTAATCCAGTTAGGGACGCACCATTAGATTCTCAGGGGGGCATGTGAGTTTGGGTCAGGTAGAATTTTTTTTTTCGCCGCCGTATGTACATTTTTATACAAAGTTGGGTGGGAGAAATTTTTTTTTTTTACTCATCAGTGAGGCAAAAAAAATTTTTTTTTTCGTCTCACTAGTGGGCAAAGTTTTTTTTTTTCGTCTCACTAGTGGGCGAAGTTTTTTTTTTCCAAAAAACTCCCATGCCCCCCCTGGAAATCTAATGGTGCCCCCTTATATCATCACTTTTACGGCGAATATGCAATAGGCAGTAATACTGTTCCACGAATACCCATGTCTACCCATAGTAACGACTCGTTGCTATGTGTAGACATGGGTATTCGTGGAACAGTAACGACAGAGATCGTGGTACAAACAAATGAAACCCAGTGAAACCTTTGGAAATATTGCTTATTGTATAAAAGGAGTTTTTGTACTCAGAATTAGCAAGCCTAAAATAAATCCATAAATAAAACCAAACGTAATGCGACAAACGAAAAATGAATTACTAATCCCACCATCAACGCTACATCCCTTAAGGAAAAGTATGTGGTTTCTTATTCTTACCGATGTGAATATAACACTTAAAGGTTCGTCAAAATCAACTCGGCCTATAGCTTTCATCACTGTACTTCTGTCAACTTCTTTACCCATTATCATGAAATCCGTCAAAGAAATCATCCCTCTAAACATTACACACACAAAAAAGACGGATCATAATGTAGTGAAATGGCATCAATTCATCATCATATCATTCACCGACTCACAATTGTTTTTGTTTTTTTCGTAACAACGATGCCTAATAGTAATCTCTTACACAGTTATATGCGTAGGCCTAGGCCTAATATAATGAAAGCCCGAATGAAAGACAGAGATAAAAAGATTCGTTTGCATCTGACGTCAGGGCAAAGGCGCGCCGTCATTGGTTGCCGACCTCCGCAGTACTGAATTTTCTGTCTACTAGTCAGAATGTCAGACGCGAACTAATCTTTTTTTTTTATCTCTGTCTTTCATTAAAGTAATAGATTTCATCAAAATCAACTCGGTCTAACGCTTTCTTTCATCACTGTACTTCTGTCAACTTCTTTACCCATTATCATTTGTGTCTGTAATTTTTAGGTATGAAATCGTACCTAAAAATTACAGACACAAAAAAGACAGACCATAATAAAGTGAAATGACAATCAATACATCATGATATCATTCACCGATCGTTGATCGTTCACTTAACTTGCATAGTGCCCGGTCGTGATTATTTTCCCGTAACAATGATGCGTAATAGCAATCTCTATTAATTTCATATTATACGCTTTCTATATATTTCAATAGCCGCGGGCCGGTCAGTTTTAGACATGTAATTCAACTACATTTAGTCGTTGTGACCAAAACAGCGACAGTTTGAGGCGGCATAAATGCGCTGTAATGTCAAAACGCCAAGAAGAAAAAATCGCCGAACAAACATGACATAGCTATTCATTTGAGTGGAAAAAGACCTTTGTCCCTACTTCCCACCATGTACTATTCCAGGGGATACCTCCGCCGCATTCCGAATTTCGAGTGTCGCAGAACACTTCATCTCCCGGGAGGTGTAAAGATTTCTGTTCACTACATTCTGGAATACGGACATTTCGGCTGGTGCCCACATCGGAGAAAAGGAATCACGAATAATGGCGCACGATGACTAATAACTCTCGGTGCCACAAAAACAACCTTACCAGGGGGTATTGATATGGGGTCGTCAGGGGAAAAAAGTTACCAAAACCTAAATTTGTATACGTTTTATAAACCTAATGACGAAACACGCAGTGATATACTGTCGACAATCTCTTACACAAATGTTCTAAATCGCTCTGTAACTGCACTCGTCGTGTATCTAATGGTAATTAGTAACATCGATGGCCTTTACGATAATCCACATAAGCCTACATATCATGGGAAATCAGTATGCCTATTAATAACATGATTAAGACAAAATAATTGCAAAGACGATCAGATGCACACGATCTATGAGATTGATGTACTACGTCATACCTTCTGGAAGAGTGCATGATGGGAAGAAGTGAAAAGGTCTACAGTCGTCTCAGGGTATAAATAAAGGTAGGCCTACTTAATTTAATGTCCACGTGACCAGATGGGCATTACAGTGTCTAGACAGAAGTCTGGAAAAGTGACCTTTGGCACAGCGGATGGTCTTCCTGTGTATTTCAATTGGAAACGAGGGATGCATGTCGATAACTTTTTTCCGTCGGTAAAAACTGTCCAAATTTAGTTCTTGAAAACATATTTAAAAAAAGCAGAATCCCCGAATGTATAATTAATTTGCCTTATACACCCATTTTCAGCAATTTTGATGATATTTGTCTGAAACATTCCTACTTTTAGCATTGTAGCACATCTACTTATCACTTGGTGGTCTTGGTATGGCGGTGCCCATGGGTCACGTGGGCATTAAATTTAGTACCTTTTATTAAATAGCCTACCCAACAAACACAAACCGTTTTCGACATCATTCGCAAAAGGTTATAAAAGGTTGTCAGAAAACGTTTAAATGTCGGGTTATATAAAGGGTATATTAAGAGTATAAAACGTTTTCATAACCTTAAAAACATTTTTGATGATCTACTGATCAGCAAACAAAAATGTTTTACAGAAAACGTTTAAATGTCGGGTTATATAAAGGGTATAAAAACGTTTTAATAACATTCCACAAACATTCTTGAAAACATGATACAAAACATTCTAAACAGAATGTTATTTTGGGGTTGAAGAAATATTTTGCGAAAAATGTTTGCCCAAAATATTTTCAATAACGTTTTAAAAACGTTTTCATAACCTAATATATAACCCGACATTTAAATGTTATTAAAAGCTTTTGAAAAAAAAACATCTTAAGAAAATTTCTGTGTTTGCTGGGTTCAAATATTTTAACATAATGTTATTTAAGTATTGACACAATATTTGGCAAAAATGTTTGCAAAATGGTTTACAATAACATTTTTGAAAACATTTAAAAATATTGTTGTAGTGTGTTTTCATACAAAACGTTTTTAAACGTTATCATGACCTTTTACCTAAACCAAAAGCCAAAATATAACTTATTTAAAAAGTTTTTAAAACGTTTTTGTGTTTGCTGGGTATGGTGACTGTTCTATATAGCATCGGAGAACCGAAAACACAACAAATAATAGACAACGTATGATTAAAAAAGACTAGTTTGCGTATGACGTCCTGTCAACCAGACCAAAACAGTGGCGTAACTAGGGGAGGGGGGCAACGTGCTCCGGGCGCTACCACTATGGGGGCGCCAAACTCGGTCTCACTTAAAAAATATGCCGTTGCCATTCCCACACCCCCGCGTCTAAGATATTCTCGGGTGGGGGAGAGGGGTAGGAGCGCCAATTTGTTTTTTGCCTCGGGCGCTACCAACCCTAATTACGCCACTGGACCATAAACGTACTGCGCAGGTCAGCAAACAATCACGTCGCGCCTTCGCTCTTGATGTCAGACGCAAACTAGTCTCGTCAATTCGGTCTTCAATTATAGCATGCTTAGCGTTTGTAGCAACGGCAAAACATCGTATTACATATAAACCTTTGATTTAACACCCACCCGAACGCCAGGGGTGGGTGACTTTGCTGTCGGGCAAATAAGAAATCGAGGATGATAATTAGCTATAAGTTATATTCTTGTGTACATTTTGTTTTTAAATGGTATTCTGGCTTGGGCAAATGTTGGGCTAACAACATTTCTGTCGGGCTGGCAACTTTTATTAGTTACCTCTCCCGACTGACTAGTGGCCGAAAGAAGTTATAGTAAACCCCTGTAGATAGGCTTTTACGACGGGAGCTTATAAGAGTTTTAGCGGGTTCGCCATCGAACAAGTTTGCTGATGAAACCAATAACACAAAATCACTCAGAATACACTTATCGGCTAAATGGTATTTCATGTGGTTGGTCATAGAAATGATTTTGCATAGAGGATTACACTTTCCGTTATGGTCATATAGGCTCGTTTCATGTAGTCATGTGTTTTTCTAGCAGTTTATTACAAGAATGAAAAAAAAATCGTTACTCACTTGCTATGATTGGTTCCTCCGTTTATAACATACTTCAAGCTTGGTGTGCTAGATATTTAGTAAACATTAACAGGCAAAACAAAGAGATAAATAGAATATCGATTTTTATCTCATGGAAAACAGTAACCTGCTTCCCAAAAAGTAAGTCCCCAAGACATTTTGGTAAAATCCAAAAACCAATCGATCATTTCTCTTGTTTTAATATCTGGAACACAGACTGGTTAGTTATACTTCAAGCGGACATGTTTTTACTTTTTTATCTTCATTGAGAAATACAGCCAGTTATGAACTTTTTGGTCAAAAATTTTTATTTTTCTGTATACATAGCTTTGAATGCTTTTTATGCGTCAATTTGTGATTGGCAACTTGTTTACTTTAAGTTTACAGTAATTTAATCAAAAAGAAACATTAATAACTTAAGATATTGACGAATTAGGAGTTTATGTTTGGTTTGTTGTTGAAGGTGCATGTCCCATTATTGATGGTCTTTTGGACTGTCATGAAACATGGTAGATGTAATCGCGATAAATGTCATAGATTGTTGTGAAACTTTACTTGATGTTATTACAATTGAGCGCCCACAATTTAAAGTCATGTCAAGGTCATATGCATGTGGTCAATTGAGCATTTCATGAAACGTGGTGGATGTGATCACCATTAAGCGCCAAACATATTCGAGGTCATGTCAAGGTCATCTGAGGTCTGCTGTTCATTTTCCAGATTATCAACTGAATATTGAATGTCGGATTGTCAGGAAACTTGCTTGGATTAATATGCATGGAGATTTTTGTTATAGAATTCTGAATTAGATATACTTAGCACACATTTTAAGAGTAAATTTGTATTTCCTATATCCTTGGTGGTATTTACCAATAAATACCCATATGTCCCATCTGGTAATTAGTTTACACATAAAACAAATTACCAGCATATTATGGACTATCAACATGATCAAGGCAAATTATGAAACATGGTCTTCATCCGTGGCATTGTCTTTTTAAAGACATTTCTTGTTTAAACCTCATTTTGCATTTAGGTTTTTAAGCCACCTAAAGGATCTCATTTCGCATAAACGTTTTTAAGCCACCTACGGGGAACAAAGAAAATTGTATCAAAATGTCCACTATTATTGCATGTTGGCAATATCTTAAATTTGTTGGATATAATAAAAGAGTCATGCGGTAGCATGACCAGCAAATTTTAAAAAAACGACTGAAAATGAAGAATAAACAAATGCACCGCGGGACTATATTTACACGAAACAAAACGCTATTGTTCTATGATATTTTTCGCTGGGTACAAAATACATCTAAAACCATGCTAAATCTTATTTACTGTCCAAAGTGTAATATTTTAATAACTCATTAATTCAAAAAGTTACACCAATCTTAGAGTCAATCCGATTGTTTGATAATAAACAAACATTCTTGCTTCATTTCACGCGGTATTTCATAGCCAAAATTAGTGGCAAATCATAGCTAATCATACTGATATCCAGAATCTTTCGACACTGCTACAGCCATACATGGCTGTCACTGGCGCACTACTTTTTGAGATTCACTTTCAAATATACCCTAGCATTTTCCTAGATACCCTACATACAAATTCTGGATCCCATTCGCCAAAAAAAGTTTTTCACAATTCTTTTATTCTTTCCGGACCACAGCATACATTCATATTAATAAATACTCCACTTTCACACGTCATTATATCGGGACGTCCCCGTGGCGAAGCGGTTAAGGCCATGGACTTCTAATCCATTGATGAATTTTTGCTCAAGTTCGAAACTTCCCACCACTTTTTTTCAAACGTTTTATTAATCATTTTATTGTCATAAATCAAGAATAACACCATTTCGAACATCCATTGCTATTGTGATATTATATTTTTTTTCATCAAACAAACATGTTTGATTTTTAGGCCTAGGCCTAGGGCCTACTTTCACCATCCAAATGCTTTCACCATGCCTGACTATCATGACATCTCCGTCATTTAAAACACATTTATCAGTTGCTCTGTTCACAGCTCAGTCTGAAATTATATTTGGAATAAATATTATAAATTCTCACAAATTAAAAGCACAAACCGCGAAAGATCGCCAACAACTGCCGCTGAATATTGATATCCAACTAGATTTCCCCACAGGGCTATAAAGAACCACAAACCGCGAAATTTGGATATCCAACTAGATTGCCCCGCAGGGCTACAAAGAATCACACACCACGAAATATGGATATCCAACAAGCTTAAACTATAAATTAGCTCCCGATAGAGGGCAGGGCTTGATAAGGAAATTAAAATCACAAACCGCGAAAGATCGCCGACAACCGCCGCTTAATAGGGATATCCAACTAGATTGCCCCGCAGGGCTACAAAGAACCACAAACCGCGAAATTTGGATATCCAACTAGATTGCACGCAGGCCTATCGATTATAAAGAACCACAAACCGCGAAATATGGATGTCCAACAAATTAAGACCACAAACCGCGAAAGATCGCCAACAACTGCCGCTCAATATTGATATCCAACTATATTGCCCCGCAAGGCTATAAAGAACCACAAACCGCGAAATTTGGATATGCAACTAGATTGTCCCACAGGGCTACAAAGAACCACAAACCACGAAATATGGATATCTAACAAGCTTATACTATAAATTAGCTCCCGATAGAGGGCAGGGCTTGATGAAAACAACAAACCACGAAAGATTGCCGACAACCGCCGCTTAATAGGAATATCCAACTAGGTTGCCCCGAGGGGCTACAAAGAATCACAAACCGCGAAATTCGGATAGCCAAGTAGATTGCCCCGCAGGGCTACAAAGAACTACAAACATTAAAACACGATTATCATGCCTAGTCGGGGCATTTAGTATAGGCTTAAATATATGCGCATTTACCAGTTCCAACTTGAAGTAGGCCTAAATCGGACTTACTCTCTGTGTCTCTCTGGCATTGTCAACATTGGGTGTGTGTTGTTCATATTTATATTTTCTTTACATATTTACGTTGCCTTGAATTTTAATTAAAGTATACTAGTATTAAAATGTATATTGATCATTGTATACGCCTCTTAACCCCAGGGCTCTTAACATTACAGTCACGCGTGACGAGCAAGTTTTAAAAATAAATGACTGATAAAGTTTTGTTTAATTAGGGCCTATTTATTGTCATGAATCAAGAATAGCAACTTCAAACATCTATTTTTTGTTTTATAGAGCACTTCGTAAGCTGATGACTTTCCAAGCTTGGAGCTGCTTGGCTACATTCATAAAAAGAAAAGAAATCTACCAAAAACACGTTCCCAACGTAACTAAATCCGCAAGCTTAAAAAAACCCATCCCGGCTCACTTTTTGAAACTTGGTCTCATTTTGAACACCAACAGCAAATCAGTGTTTTTATTTTATTTCAACTGAATACAGCGTTTCCAACAAGATTACAAGCCTACTTGTTATTCGTTTAATTCAATCATTATTATAAATAATAACATATTGGCTTACCATGCAAGAACAAGATAATAACCTTTCAGGTCGTTCCAGAAAGCTTACAAATTAATATCGCATCTGTACATTAAAGATACATAACACTTCTGGATATGTTTAAAATTTATATAAATATGTTTAAATCAGTTACAAATGGGACCAAGTTTCAAAAAGTGAGCCCAGGTGGGTTTTTTAACTTGCTGATTTCTTTACGTTGTCAACGTTTTTTTGGTAGATTTTCTATACAGATGCAAGATGCCTTATCACTAAAGTAAACAAATTACACAGCTAGTCTTGGTCTTGCTAGCTTTTGTCAGGGATATTTGTCTCATCAGGGATATGGTCTCATAGGCCTGGTTTTATGAACACCAATTATTATTTTGTAACAGAAAATATATTATACAGGTTTATACACACATTGCTGGGTAATTAGCAGAGTCAATAAACATTCAATTAACTATAGACAATGAACTTAGTTTTGTGCAATGTGGTTTTTCTGAAGTAAATCGCCCATTGTAGCTTGCTGCATACAAATAGGCCTAATCACAAAGTAAACATTCAGTATTATGACCATGAGCTTTGATTAACCAATCAGTTATTTTGATTGTCAGCATGTGATGGCTATAAGCCAATTGCAAACATGTTTATAAAAAGGCTAAAAAATTCCTACGCTGAAGAGACTCACTGCCAAATTTAAGGGCGAATTTAGTCCTTGTCATGTGAGGCAGGATTAGATAAGGCATACAAACTAGGGTATGAGATATTAGGAATTATTTCCTAGCCTCTTAACCACAAGACTGTTAGGATACAATACCTATTCATGACACAGGATATGTAAGGGATAAACTGTGCATATGAGATGTGGGGCAAGTGGCATCATTTCCATGATTTCACTGCCGTGAAAAAACTTAACATTCATATCAACACATTATTACTTTGGTTTGTATACCTCATTAAGTAACTTTTTCCACCCTCCCCCAAAAAAAATAATCATCACAGTTTTTTATATTAAGGGATGGGGTATGAACGTTTGGACAGTATTTATTGTGGGACATGAGAGCACATCAGACATATCGAATTACATTCTGAATACGAAGAATGTATTTCTGATATCAAATTATTTTTATTTTTGAAATTCACGATATAATACAAATTTTATGACAAATTATTAAAATTTGATATTTTTCACATTTTTGATATATAACAGTCCTCGAAGTAAATTTTATAAATCTAATGATATATTCGTAAAGTGTATGTAGCTGGGAGGAAAAGCCGACGATCAATTGAAAATTTTGACCTTTCATATTGAAGATATGGATTTTTTCCTCAAAAAGACCTACATTTTTTGGTGTTTTGGGAAAAAATCCATATCTTCAATACGAAAGGTCAAAATTTTCAATTGATCGTCGGTTTTTCATCCCACCTACGTACACTTTAAGTATAAATCATCAGATTTATAAAGTTTACTTCGAGTACTGTTAAATATCAAAAATATAAATTTTAATCATTTGCCATAAAATGTGTATTACATTGCGAATTTCAAAAATCAAAATTATTTGATATCAGAAGGACATTCTTCGTATTCAGAATGCAATTCGATATGTCTGATGTGCTCTAATGTCCCACAATAAATACTGTCCAAACGTTCATACCCCATCCCTTAATCTTACATTTGGCAATTGAGATTATCGGCAGCATTAGTCAGTAACTCCGGTATAATTTGGCTGGCTCTGTCACACATATCAGACGGTGATCTCATTAAAACGACCACTTTCATTCCGTGCTGAAAGAGAGGGAACAATGGAATTTCATGACATGATGACGATAATTATTTTGATGGTTGTTCTTGAATTGTCTGTTTGTCTGTTTGTTTGTTTGTTTGTCTTCTTCTACGTTCCATAACTACTCCCCATTACAGAAAAATACAGAACTATTTTTTTATTTGAAAATATTATCCGGTTTTGCCAAATGAAACATATCTAAATCCTACTCCTTTACTTATTCCTAACTGGCAATGAAAGTAAAATTTTAATTTTTGGAAATAAGGGCCAAAAACATGCATTTTTAGGGCGTTTTTCGGCCTTTTTCGTATTCTGTGACAATCAAGCCCAAAGACTTGAACAAAGACTAATATTAAGTTATGCATTCTAATTTTTGGGAAAACACATTTTCCAATCGTTTTCATAACCAATTAGCAAAAATAACATATAATATTAAAGTTATGAGCTAACTCTTACCCTATACTCAAAATTTGAATGCTTAGACTTGTGCCAAGTCTTACAATTTTGTGATTACAATTGTAAGAAAACATGCAAAATTGCATGTTTTTGGACCATTTTCCCTCAAATTGCAAAAATATTAAAATTTGACTTTTATTGCCAGTTAGAACTAACTAAAGGATTAGGATTTAGCTATGTGTCATTTGGCAAAACAGGATACTATTTAATAAATTAGTGCTGTATTTTTCTGGAATGTGGAGTATGATCATAGAGTGAGGTAGCTTGGTTGTGTTGGAGTATATTCTGTATCTATCTGTGAACGTGTTTTGTCTTCAGTTAAACACATTCTTAGATTCAATTTGAGTCATTATCAATATTTTGTGTACGTGTAAATTGGGCTATTCCCGTTCAAATCCACACTACCCTTGTGGACGATTTTGGAAATATCTTCCACAGGGGGAGCATGTTTTTCAAATGTAATTGGTCAGGGTTAATCATTTTATAACCCATACTCCCCCTGTATTATGGCTTTACCTATATCTTCCACAGCTGGAGTGAGTATTTCAAATGGAAGTTATCCAACTGTCTATTCTATTCAAAACTCATACTCACTCTGTGGAAGACTTAAGCTAAATCTTCCACAGGGCACAGTGACATCGCCCCGATATCTTCATGGTATAAATCGCCATGGTAGGTTGAATCCACAGCCAACCATGGCCATTTTATTCGGACCTTATGAGATGTATAATTAGCGAAGTGACCTGACTAAGGCTACTGATAATAGGCCCTAGACGGTGTAATTGATTTCTCGCTGTGTGAGTAAGCTTGTATACGACATCATTGCGGTCAATGGTTACTACTCTCCACTTGAGTGAGTGCCGCTATAGCCTGCTGCGCGCTGTAGTCCATATGCATGATACAGGACCAACGCAATATAAAATTAGAGTTTTGGTCAAATTTTGAGTTCAAAGCGCACGGCAAATTTTCAAAGCGCACGCTAACGACTATCATATCTGTTCAACACGTATTTTCAAGTGTATGAGACCACATCTGGTTTCTTGAGAAAAATTCATTTACGGGAGATATTCATCATTTTATAACCCAGTATCCGAAGATTTTCGTCTGATATCAAAATCGTGCATAGCAATTCACGTGTATCGATCCCGTGTATTCATTTTAATGTCACTGCTGCACCAAATAATTATTAGCCAGGCGATGTCGGTGTGCAGGGGTAGTGTGGATTTCAATTGGAATAGGCCATTGTTATCTATTTGCGCTATTCGCCGTAGAAGTGATGATGTAACAGGATTATAACTAACATAGCAATATGTTTAAACAATTTTTGAATATATCGCCATGCACTACAAGCATGTTGCACTCATCACGTGTGTATATCTGCAATTATAGATTGAATACAATACCGCTCTTTTCAAAGATACTAATCTTACAGGTGCGAGTGATCAGCATGATATGAATATTCTATAGAATTACGATCCAGGTCTTTATTCCCGTCCTTCGACATCTATGGTTCAATGCAGAGGTACCGTGTGAACGTACTAGTGCAGCGCGATATATTCAAAAATTGTTAAAATCTTGCTATGGTAGTTATTTCTGTTACATCATCATTTCTATGGCGAATACATTACCCTTTTAATGATTTCTTGCTGAGCACTCAACGGAAAGTCCATCCTCATATTAACCTAAACAAAAAACAGAAAAGGAAATTTGTTCCGGATATTCGAATAAATGTATGATCTACCGTAAAGGTTCGCCTAAAGGCGCCATGGGCTCTCTTGACATAGATTAAATTTTATGCACAACCTAAAAGTGCCCTCCCGCAAAATTCCCACCGGCAAGGGCACCGAACCTTAATTTTTGTTGGGATTTCAGAGGAGGAAGCTCTCTATTGCACATGAAATTTATCTCAAGGCAAAGGAGCCAAGTGCGCCATTAGGCGAATCTTTACGGTATTTGACCAAATGTGTGGGAAGATGCAATCTTCTACAAGTTGGTGTAACAAACAACCGTGTACCTCTTTTTAAGACTAAAATATATGTACAAGTTCTGTCGTTGCGACTAACGCCCAAATAATAATTTATTTTTAAATAGACTTTAAGAGTCTATTTTGTTTTCATTTCAGCTTAATTTAGCAGTTGTGTTTGTAACTGCAATTGCGATTAAAACATGATACTTGCAGGAAATTGATTGATCTGACTATAATTATTTTGTTGGTGTGGTAATGAGGTGTTGTTCAGGTAATGATGATGATGATGATGATTACAATGACGACGACTACGACTACGACGACGACGACGACGATGACGACGACGACGACGACGACGATGATGACGACGACGACGATGATGATGATGATGATGATGATGATGATGATGATGATGATGACAATGACAATGACAGATGATATGCACCCATAAATTGACCTCTGAACGTATTGGGTATAAGCACATTATACTCCACAACTTCAGGTTAACTTTCTTGTTGAATGGAGGCCTCGAGGTTTCTGAACTGTGTCTTTGGAGATGATGTCTTTTTTGGCTCATAGCACATGTGCTAAGCAAAATAAACCTGAAAAGTGAGCAGGGTATTTGATATCTGCGTTTTGTTTAAACATTACAAGTGACATGAGTGGCAAACATTAATGTTCCATATTGCCTGCAACCCCACCTCCCCCAATCAATGTTGGAGCAAACACTAGACTAATTGTCCGTTCCTGTCTCAGCAAAACAACATTGACTGGGTGGGTGCGTGAGGGGTGGAGGGAGGGGGGGTGAAGATGAATCCAGACTCGATAGTCCATCACCGGCACCTCTTCTGAAAAAACTGCACTGGTTACCGGTCACAAAACGTATTCAATTTAAGACTTTATGACTGTGGTCCTGAATATCTTGCCAACTTACTTGCTCACATAAATCGTCCTTCAACGGCTCCGGTTACACCGTCTGCAACAGACAAGACTCTTCTTGCAATACCATTTAGTAAGAAATGTATAGGTGAACAAGCCTTCTCTGTTGCAGGCCCATCACTTTGGAACTCACTTCCGCAGCATGTAAGAAATGCCGGCTCAATTGCAGTTTTCAAAAAACTCCTGAAAACTCATTTGTTTTAATCTGAATTTGTATTTTTGCTTTGTATTATATTTCATGTGGTATTATTTGTTGTATTTTGTATGGCGCCTTGATCATACTGGATATTGCGCCTTATAAGAATTTAATGTATGTATGTATGTATTGCATACTTAATTAAGTCACCCATCACTGCCATCAACATCTTTTTTTCATCATCATCAACACGATCATAATAATCATCTGACATCATTAGTATTATCCATCATCATCATCACCATCATCACCATCATCATCATCATCATCATCATCATCATCATCATCATCATCATCATCATCATCATCAACATCATCATCATTATCATCATCATCATCATCATCATCATCATCATCGTCGTCGTCGTCATCAACATCATCATCATTATCATCATCATCATCATCATTAACATCATCATCAACATCATCATCATTATCATCACCATCATCATCATCGTCGTCGTCATCATCATCATCATCATCAACATCATCATCAACATCATCATCATTATCATCATCATCATCGTCGTCGTCATCGTCGTCATCAACATCATCATCATCATCATTAACATCATCATCAACATCATCATCATTATCATCATCATCATCATTAACATCATTAACATCATCATCAACATCATCATCATTAACATCATTAATATCGTCATCATCAACATCATTAACACTATCATCATCAACATCATTATTATCATCAACATTACCGCTACAACCACACCAATAGAAATCATATAAATGTAACTCATCAGAAAAACAAAATATTTAAAACAAATTATTGTTTTCTTACTGCGCGCACAGATTGCAACTAGATGGCACAGCTGTGTTTGAGCAATCACGAATATCTATGCCCGTGTTTTCCACCATAACAAACCTTAACCCACCATGACACCCCTTGACCTAGTCTGTGTTACAGACCGTGTACCTATATTATCTATAGGGAGAGAAACTACTGGGAACCACACACTCTTGGAAACCATAGTGGGCACGCGGCTCGTACTCGCCGCTTCGCGGCTCGAATTCGCCGCTTCGCGGCTCATCGCGGCTTCGACGCTCACCCCCCTTGATCGCGAGTCCGACACTATCTCGAGTCAGTCTTTGACAAAGACTACCCTTGACCCACCCTAGCACCCCTTCATTATATTTGCAACATTTTGGTACTAAGGACGATACACTTTGGACAACATTTTGAGCATTTTTATGCTAATTAGCTAATTTGTATATAACTCAAAACAGAAGCGTCCAATGAAAAAATAAAGCTCCTATAGGTTGTTGTTTATGCAATTTGCCACATTTTGAAACCAATGACGATACACTTTGGACAACATTTGAGTATTTTTATGCTAATTAGCTAATTTGCATATAACTAAAAACGCGTCCAATGAAAAAATAAAGCTCATACATGCTGTTGCTCATGAAATTTGCCACATTTTGGTACCAATGACGATACACTTTGAACAAGATTTTAGTATTTTTATGCTAATTAGCTCAATTTTATACATATTGCTCCCTGTAGCATCGGACCTTTGACCTCTGGGATCGAGGCTATCACGGAAATATCTAAGTGTCATGTGCTGTCATTGTTCTAAGTATGAACCCTGTGGGTGCTGTAGTTCTTGAGCTAGAGCTATTTCAAATTGTACACATATTTCCCCCTGTAGCCGGTTACCTTTGACCTCTGAGGACGGGGTACCTTAGGAATTTTCTAGGGGTCATGGGCCAGCATTGTATCAAGTATGGGCCCCGAGTCTACTTCAGTTCGTGAGCTAGAGGAGTGTAAAGAAGTGGTCTTAAGGAGAAGGAGAAGAAGGCGAAGACGAAGGAGAAGACTAAACACAACAAATACAATATATATGCCCCGTTGCACGGGCATAGATAACAACAACATCAACTGCTAGATTATGCGCAAATGAAAAATACTATTTAAAGTCTATTATGGAAATATACCTTGTTCCCAGCAATTTTCTCATTAACCTTTTTAGTTGTTGCGGAAAACACTGGCGGAAAATTATGCGTTGTGTCTGTGTCAAAACGTCCGACTATCATGCTAGGCTTTAGTGGCCTTATGGCAGTGATGTATCGTTCGAGTCCGGACTCGGACTCGAGTCCGACTCGAGTCCACTTTTTGTTGGACTCGGACTTGGCTCGGACTCGGACACAAAAAGACTCGGCTCGGCTCGGACTCGGACACAAAAGGACTCGGACTCGAAGCCGAGTCCAGTCCGAGTCCAGTCCAATTAAATCCATGTCAAATGTGAAATGATTATCTAAAAATGTCAAAATAGATCTCAAATTTGTTGACTTTACTTATTTGGCCATTTTCCAAATTAATTGGGGGCTGTCAAATCTGTGATCTGTCATATATCCTACATATCCACCAAATTATTTAGATTTATCTGTCACTTAGCAGAATCATATTACATGTATTGTTATCATTTAAAATGAAATAATTGATAATTAATTACATGTAAATGCATAATTTTATTAAATATTTGCACTATAAAAAATATCGAAGAGTTCTTTCATGGAACTTTCCAATCCATTAAAACTCTTGAAAGAGAGAAACATGCACACTGGACCCTACATCTCGGCTCCCACTCAGTAAATTGGTACTAAAACATAGGGCGTAGGGTGCTGTAGTTTGTGTGTGTTCACTACTCACTGGCACTGCACATTTGTGTGGGACAATTTTGAAAAGATGTTTAGAATTAATGGTGAATTTCTGCTAGTATTATTATTATTATTATGACGATGATGATAACGATGATGACGAAGGTGATGATGATGATGACGATGATGATGATGTTATTTTTATGTAATGTATTTGAATACATTGCAATTCATTTACATGACTTGTATGCTTCTCTTGTCTCTGGGTACAAGAGTTTACATGTAGTGTGCCACACACACACAAATATCCCCACGTGACTGCTGTCTGATACAGGTGATTTGATGATCTGATACATGTCGATTTTACCATTGTGTGTATGGCTGGTTGGTTGACTTGGGTTGAGTCCTTGAAATGTCAACTGTGTGAGGTGCACTGGGGTGGGGTTTGGTGGGGTGGGGTTTGGTAGGGTGGGAGTGTATAAGGAGAGTGGTGTGTGGTGTGGTGTAGTGAGTGACCTTTGACCAATGACCTTGTTTTTCTACAATTTTATCATCAAAATGCCATAAAATTATGTGGAATCTTTGAAATTGTCTTTTTTCAGCAAATTTATTTTGTAAATTTTTAATTAGAAACAAAATATAAAATTTTGCTCCATTTCTTATGATCCATTTTTTCAAAATGTTAATTGTTATACCAAATGACCCCTTCTTTCAAAATTTTTATACCCAATTACCCCCTTTCCAATTTGTTATACCCAATGACCCATTTTTATACAAATAGGCTCCTACTAAGCAATGCCAGTAGGCAGATACATGTCACATTAAAGTTGAATGACCCCCCCCCCCCCACCGGGAATGGACTCTGACCGGACTCGAGTCCGGACTCGCGTCTTATTTTTGTTGGACTCGGACTTGGCTCGGACCCGGCACCCCCGGATTTGGACTCGAGTCCGGACTCGGACACAAAAGGACTCGGACTTGGCTCGGACTCGGATACAACTGGACTCGGCTCGGCTCGGACTCGGACAAGCTGGACTCGGGTACAAGTCTGCCTTATGGAAGCTACCTATACCATTACTCGTAGATGGTCGATAGACGTCCCAATAAACCGGTCAGTTCTACAGAATAGATCTCCATGGCTAACCATAGCTAACTATGGAAACATGTTAAAGGACATCAAGAAAATTTTCTAAGTTATTTATTTCGCTCTTTCGAGTATCGACGAGTAATGGATATATGAAATTAAAATTAAAATAAAATTTTAATTTACTTCTTTTAAAGTTCGGCAGAAGCGGGGCTCGAACTCACGGCGCACGGCTTATACTCTATGAGCCTAGCGCCTAAGACCACTCGGCCACTTGTCTTGTTGTTATTCATTTGAAACTTATTTAAAAATATAATCGCAACTTCAACATAGGCCTACCACGTGACAAGCAAAGACAGAAAACGTATTATATTTTGGAATTTTATCATCAATGTGTATTATAATAGAGCTACCATTATTTATATTGTTGAATTCTCAAGCGCATCATTTCGAATTGGGTTTGGATTCCTAAAGCCCGATACTGACTCCACCTGTACATTTTAATTTCATCGCGGGATGCTGAGATGTTTAAAAGCATCGCAGCATCGCATACCGCTGCGAAGTGGAGTCAGGATCGGGCTTAATTCGAACCACCAGCATCCATGGTTCGATGTAGAGAGTCTTTCCTATTCAGAGGAAATATTGCAATTACACACCTTATTGCCTTTTAACAATAACCCATGACACTAGCACGTAATTCCAGTCAAGCACCAATCTTTAATCCTATTGTTGAAGAGGATAATAAGCTTATACTTATGTATAGCATTCGTAAAAAAGTTTAAGTCTTTGTTTGCTTTGGTTAAATCCTGTTCAAGTGGTGGGTTAACCAATAATTAACAATGAGAGGACATTCCTGAAGCTCGTTCAGTTGGCGATGATTTGAAGTGACCGCCAATTATGACCATTTGATATTTAATACCAGCAATGTGGAAAAAAAAGAAATAATGTAGTGCCAAAATAATGTACCCTTTTACGGAAGGAGCAAAGTTTAACAAGTTACAACTCCGCTTCTGCAGTACGAATGTCAGCGGCGAATGTCAGGTTATTATTTCCCAGTCTTGAAAAAAAATTGCAGGCAGAGGTGGGAATCGATCTCGGTACCTCCCGGTTAAAAAGCACTGTGCAAAACCACTAAGCCAACTAAATATCTGTTGTGAGATGCTTGACATTAATCTTTGATATTGCGTAATGGAACAAATCGCGGAATTAAATCAGTAATAAAAGAAGTAGATTCTTATTTAGCGGCCAAATTGGATAAAAGGGGAAATATTTGTCCCTGCTCTAAAGAAAATATAGGTTAGAAAATTATCAAATAAATTTAAATTAAAAATTGAGATTTTATATTTATTTATTTCACAAGGCGGCATTATCACAGACAAACACTGTATACGCTAAAAACTCGACCCTCATTACTAGATTATGGCATAGCTCAGTGTTAGAGCATCAGACTGGTAATATCAATATCGTTGGTTCGAATCCGCCTGCCAGCAATGGTTATTATGATTTTTTTTTTCATTTATTTATTTATTTATTTATTTATTTATTTATTTATTTATTTATTTATTTATTTATTTATTTATTTAATTTGATATATTTGAAAGGGGTATTTGAGCAATTTTTGAAATTTTTACCACCGATTAATCCTATGGGGTCATTTTGAACCCACCCCCTCCCAAATTGCCAAAACCTATGAGTTTAAATCATACATAATGATCAGTACGTCAATCATGAGTGAACACCAGTTGGTCACTGCATTTATTTGGGAATGTGTAGGCACTGCAGCTTGATTCACCATCCACAACATGATAATGTGTGCACATGCTACATTATATACACTTGTAGGCCTATGTTGTTGTTGGTGTATAAGTAATGGGGAGAGCATGTTTTAGGCGAGTTACAATATGGGCGAGTTAGGTAAAGGCGAGTTAGGTAAAGGCGAGTTACCCCCCACAGAGTCAGGCTATTTTTAGATATTCCCATGGGTAACACTATGAAGTCCCAGTGGCGAGTTACAGTAACACTATGAAGTCCCGGTGGCGAGTTACAGTACCACTATGAAGTCCCAGTGGCGAGTTACAGTAACACTATGAAGTCCCGGTGGCGAGTTACAGCAACACTATGAAGTCCCGGTGGCGAGTTACAGTAACACTATGAAGTCCAGGTGGCGAGTTACAGTAACACTATGATGAAGTCCCAACAGTTACTCAACTATTTTATGTACCATGAAAAATGTAAACAAAATGTGATAAACAAGCAAGTATAATTATAGAACGGACATGAGTCAAAGAATACATTAATGGTATCAATTTTTTTAAATAATCAGTTTTGAATTTTGACCAAAACTGCATTTTTGGTTCAAAATCTTGGACTTTCTGGAAATTCACAACTCGCCACATGGACTTTCCGGAAATTCACAACTCGCCGCGTGGACTTTCCGGAAATTCACAACTCGCCGCGTGGACTTTCCGGAAATTCACAACTCGCCACATGGACTTGCTGGAAATTCACAACTCGCCGCATGGACTTTCCGGAAATTCATAACTCGCCGCATGGACTTTCCGGAAATTCACAACTCGCCGCATGGACTTTACGGAAAACACTGCAGGGGGTAACTCGCCATTTTAACTCGCCTTTTTCTAACTCGCCTATTTTTTAACTCGCCAATAGCCTGTTCTCAGTAATGGGCCTTGCAATTGAAATGCCTCAAGCTTTTAATCCGATATGCAGATTATCTATTTGTTTTCATGAATTGGAAGACATTCTTTGATGTATTACAGAGCTCAATGATCTGAAATTACTGGAGTGTGAGGTCAGCATAGTATTTTATTAACAGAAAGTATAGAGGCCCTGCATGAAATTATCGATTGGCTCCAAACAAAGGATTTGAGCCGGTGTCCTTCACCGTTGTTATGGCGGAGTGCAGTCCATTCAATCAAATGTTGTCATCAACCTATTTGATTGCAATCATGCTTTTGTTGAATGCATTTGAGTAGTCCGCCATATTTAAGGGATGATATGTCACATGCAAGGCTTCTATTCTCCAAATTCATTTCCTAATGTAGGCCTATGTGAGAATGATACAATAATGACATGATGAACATGAGTCATTGATGCATCAGTTTTAAAATAGACTAGGCGTTTACCATATTTGGCGGTTCTCGGCTGGGCGCGATGGTGATGGTGACATGCCCATATGACAGTTTTTACTAATTTGACCTCAGATGACCCCTGGCGACCCCAAACTGACCTTCCAAAAATTTGGCTCTAAATGTTGACTGTACCCACCAAGTTTCATGCCCATACGACAGTTTTTAGTAATTTGACCTCAGATGACCCCTGGGTGACCTTGGATGACCCCAAAATGATCTAAACTTATAACTCTAAATGTTGACTGTACCCACCAAGTTTCATGCCCATGTATGAGTTTTTACTAATTTGACCTCAGATGACCCGTGGTGACCTTGGATGACCCCAAAATGACCTTCAAAAATGTTGTTTTAAATGTTGACTGTACCTACCAAGTTTCATGCCCATACGACACTTTTTAGTAATTTGACCTCAGATGACCCCTGGGAGCGAACCCCGGTGTCAGATGACTTTAAAACGAACATAAACATCTTCTTGCCAGGACAGAACTACACCCACCCACCGAGTTTGAGCCCCGTACGACCTAGTTTCATGCCCATATGACAGTTTTTAGTCATTTTACCTCAAATGACCCCCGGGGGGGCAGGGGTCGGATGACTTAACGAACATAAACTTCTTGCCAGGACAGAACTACACCCACCCACCGAGTTTGAGCCTCGTACAACCTAGTTTCATGCCCATATGACAGTTTTTAGTCATTTGTCCTCAAATGACCCCTGGGAGGGGGGCCCCGGGGTCGGATGACTTAACGAACATGAACATCTTCTTGCCAGTACAGAACTACACCCACCCACCGAGTTTGAGCCCCGTACGACCTACGACGGCCTCACATTAGCAGTCACAGACAAAACCTAAATCTACAGAATATATCCATTACTCGTCTCGAAAGAGCTCAAAATAAATAACTTAGAAAATGTTCTTGATGTCCTTTAACATGTTTCCATAGTTAACCATCGTTAGCCTTGGAGATCTATTCTGTAGAACTGACCGGTGACTAAGTCCGATTTATTGGGACGTCTATCGACCATCGACGAGTAATGCGATTTAGGAGGCACGATACAACAATTCATCAAGTCTAATCAGGGATATGTCTCATATCCCCAGGGGCGTAGCAAGAGCCTCGGGGGCCATGGACAAGGAGCGGTGCGGGCACTTTTAACATTCTTTCTTTCTTTCTCTTTTCCCTCTCACACACACCCTTACAAAGGTACCTACACCACACACACACCCACACACCCGCCCCCCCCCCCACCCCACACACCCACCACGACACGCCCCAACCAAAAAAAAACGTCTCTACTCACCGTGATGACACCAATTTGCAGTGAGGCTAGGTATGCCAGTAGCCACTCGTAATGATTTCCACCCCAAATTCCGAGAGTATCTCCTTTCTTCAAACCCAACTTCAGCAAACCGCCGGCAAACTGCTGACTCTGTTTTGAATTTATTTTTTAAAACACGCAAAATAATGGTCGAGTTTGATATCGCAAGGGCCTCAGCACAATGAACATAAATTGCTGATACGATCATAGTGGTCCATTCCGCGTATGAACATGATGAAGGCGACAATTAAAGCATTATCAGAAATCTAATTATATAAAGCTGACGGGTTGGGACCAGGATAGCTAATGTGCAGGTAAGGCATTCCAAATATACTGCGCCAATAAAGTATCCTTACATTTGGAAAAATAATCACAATTTCCAAATTGGACAATATTGGGGTAAATTTGTTTTTTTAATAGATGCACTATCTAATCCTGCACATTATGACACCACATTGAATCCAATGTGACTTCCAGAAGCAAAGTTACAAGCATTTGATTAGACGAAGGTCCAGTTTTAAAAGTGACAAGCTGGCCTATTCAAAACTCCACAGACTAGAAATCTGGTTTGAGAGTGGTGAATGGCTGATTTATGCGTTTGGCTTTAATTTAAAACAAAAGGAACAAAAGAAAACTGAAACAAAAGAACTGACAAATAAAATGAAAGTTATGAAAAGTACAGAGAAGTAAAAACTGAAATAAAAACTGCTTTAAATAATGCTTCATTGAAGAAACTGTGTTGTCTCTTTGTTGCGGCTTGTTGGAATCTTTTGCGCCTTGTATAGGCCAGTTTGTCACTTTTAAAACTGGACCTTCGTCTATTCAATTGCTTGTAACTTTACTTCTTGAGGTCACATTGGATTCAATGTGGTGTCATAATGTGCAGGATTAGATAGGGCATCTATTAAAATAACAAATTTACCTCAATATTGTTTAGTTTTGAAATTGTGATTATTTTTCCAACTGTAAGGATACTTTATTGGCGCAGTATACATGCAGCGTATATGGGACAAATGATCATTCTGATAAATAATGTATATAAATACATTTTTGTGTGACAGTGAGACTGACAAATCAACATTATACTTACTTCTTCTTGCATTTGTCTGAACGTTTTTCGTTCCTTATCTGCATAAAATATATACATCTCTTTGTCCGGGTTCTGATTAGCCACTTCGTTGAATCTCTGCCCAATGCTCTTACCCGAAAACGGCGTTTTCTCTGGCACATGAATGTAACTTTTTGTTAGCTTCTGTGACATTGTGACACTAAATTGATTGGAATAAAAAAAAATATATATTTGAAATTTGGGTGAAAATCAGGCTTTTTATGGTTTGGGGGCAAAATTGAATATTTTCTAACCATTTTGGGGGCAAAAAAATAAAAATAAAAAGTTGGTCAAAATAAAAATAAATAAAAAAAACGTTACTAGATATTTTTATCTAGTTTTTAAAAGTTAATAAAAAAATTACTCAAGAAATGTTTTGTTACGGTGGCTGAAATAATTCGGGTCAAAAAACTGAGCATTTTTGCCCAAATTTGGCCTCGCAGATGGATTCATCAAGTCATTTCCATTCTAAATATGTATACTTTTATATACTTTAGACCAACAATTTAGAAGAAGTTATAAGGGCCACAAGTTTCCGTAATTCCAGGGTTAAGACCACCCTTTGGTCACCGATGAGCTTCGCATTTAAGGTTATAGACATGATGCAGTCATGTCTACAGTAGAATTCATCTCGTCCTTTGCAGGACTTAAACCCCATTAAAAGCTATTAAACCAAGATAACACTCATTGAAACAGCTCAACTGATTAAATCGGATCTTCTCTGGTTGTGCACATGTGTCTGTTTTCACGTGCGATATCGCAATAAAGCTGGTATTATAGCTTCAGTTGGGTAACCGATTATAAAGGAAACGAAAGGAAACAATGGTATGTGTACCTTTGTTCACGAAATGAGACAATGGCCTGCTTTTTGTAAACTAGCATTCTTGAAAATGAGCAACATAATGATTGTTGACTTAACACGGTTTGGAAATAATTTCTTCATATTTTTGGTGTTATCTGTCGTTTACATATCCTTCCTAAAACACAAAAGTGCGACCCTCTCCAAACACCTAAATTAGCTAAAAATTTAGGACATGTTACAAAACTATATTGTCTAGAATTTTAGAAGAGTACTTTTAATATTGGCCGGTTATTTTTCACACAGCGACGTTAACTAGGCAATGTACTATTACCTATAACATTAACTAAAACACCAAAGTACGAATATTTCCAAACATCTAAATTAGCTAAAATTTAGGACATGTTAAAAACTATATTTTCTAGAACTTTAGAAGAGTACTTTTAATATTGGCCGGTTATTTTTCACACAGCGACGTTAACTAGTCATATCCCCATACTTTTAACGTAGGGCTATTTGTAGAGGTCACGCGTCAATGGGAAAAAGCACTGTGTATTGTGTATAGGAAAACGGACAGTAACTGCAGTATGACTGGTTCTAAAATTTATTTTGGAAATAAAAATTATGTGCTTATTTAAGCATCAAGCGGCAAGTTCGTGTAAAAGCTGGCAACCAAATTATTTTGATTAATTCGGACATGCTGAATTCAAAACTTTTATCTGGCAAGCTATATTGGAACCCCGTTACCCTAAATAAAGACCCCAACCCCCAAAAGTGATCATACAGGGGCAAAAATTAAACATGCTCCAAATTAACTAAAACATGTCAAATTATTTGTCTGGGTCTAAAGATCACAAAAATGTAACATAATTTGCGCGTATAACACATAGTTACCAAGTTATGAGGCTCAACAGGTCCAAGGTCAATATGCATGTTGTGCATGGGTGAAAAATTAAAGTTGCTCCAATTTTCGTTAAAATGGATACAAATTGTTCCTCAAGCTCAAGGGATTCAGGAAAAGAATAGTTTTCACTATCTGCGATATCAAGTTCAGAAGACAGATGATAAATAAATAAATAAATACAATTTCCATTGGATCATATGGAATTCGACATATCATTTGACTCTTTGCTGTGTAACATGCTAACTAGACATCGCATATAGTGCAAACTATTCTTTTTCTGAAACTTCTAAGGTAGGCGAACAATTTGCCTCAACTTTTACTAAAATTGGAGCAACTTTGACTTTTGACCTATACACAAAAATCAATCGACATGTGACCTTTTGTGCCACATAACGATAGGTCGTACAGGTGCACGCACAAACTTACATTTCTGGGATCTGTGGGGCAAGACGCATAATTTGACATGTTTGAAAGTGTCATTGGAATGAAATAATGTTTGCCCCCTATACGATCCTATGGGGTCATTTGGGGTATTTTATTAAGTTAAATATTGCTTGGCAGACAACATATTTGAGTTCAGTATACCCAAATTAACAAAAATAAGCTGGTTGCCAACTTTTACGCAAATTTGCCGCTAGAAACACGATATTTCCAAAATGGTACTAGAGACCACTGCATTCAAAATCTAGTCGGATTGGCTGAAGCATGACACCGTGTAAAGCAATGGAAGTAGGCCTACAGAAGTAAACACAGCCGATCACGACGGGCGATCGCATCAAAAATGTTGGACTTTTAAAATAGGCAATCTTTACAGTTACAGATACAGTTGACTCATCAAAATAACTTTCGTTCAAATTTCAACATTAACAGAATAAATAACATCCGTTGCAAAAACATGTCAACGCTTACCGACCGGGAAACGATATAGCAACCAGTCCGGGGATTCAATCCCGAAACAAAATGTTCATAACTGACATGATCGTGTTCTGATAGCATCGAATGCGTAACTATTGTGTCGCTAGAATTCTTGAGTAAAATTGAACGAACATGCAAAATTTACAGAAACAGACAATACTTACACTTTCCTTAGGAGGACTACTTTTAAGATACCTTATTAAAATAAGGCGAGCGCGATCTGATACAATGCTTGCTGTAATCTTGACTCCTTCTATTACTATATAACTACGTTGATTAAAAAGGTATACTGATTTCAACTAAAAGACAACTATTTAATAAAAACAGTATAAAACTAGAAACCACAGTTGTGTTTGACCAAACACGAATATCTATGCCCGTGACCACACCCAACCCCCTTCCCCTATTCACAAAACGAAAACTTATACCCCTTGGTATAAGCTTTAAATGATATAAGTATCATATCATAGCACCTAAAATAAAAACCGCCCAATTGGGCGCCAAATGCAAAAGTTAGTGACCATCATGTGAAAGCCCTTGTTATAAACTTTAATTGATATAAGTATCATCCTCATAGCACCTAAAATAAAAAAGCGCCCAATTGGGCGCCAAATCCAAAAGTTGGTGACCACCATGTGGAAGCCCTTGTTATAAACTGTAATTGATATAAGTATTATTCTCATAGCACCTTAAATAAAAAAAAGCGCCCAATTGGGCGCCAAATCCAAAAGTTGGTGACCATTATGTGGAAGCCCTTGTTACAAACTTTAATTGATATAAGTATTATCCTCATAGCGCCTTAAATTTAAAAAAAGCGCCCAATTGGGCGCCAAATGCAAAAGTTAGTGACCATCATGTGAAAGCCCTTGTTATAAACTTTAATTGATATAAGTATCATCCTCATAGCACCTAAAATAAAAAAGCGCCCAAAAGTTGGTGACCACCATGTGGAAGCCCTTGTTATAAACTTTAATTGATATAAGTATTATTCTCATAGCACCTTAAATTTAAAAAAGCGCCCAATTGGGCGCCAAATCCAAAAGTTGGTGACCATTATGTGGAAGCCCTTGTTATAAACTTTAATTGATATAAGTATTATCCTCATAGCACCTTAAATTAAAAAAAGCGCCCAATTGGGCGCCAAATCTAAACCCCCTTGGTCACCCCATTACAAACCGTGACAACCCTTAACCCTCCTAACACCCATTAACCAACCATACGCCATGTCCCCCAATGACAGCCTTTTGAGGTGGTCCAAGGCACCAATATCAAAATGCCTACACATTCCCTTTTAAGGGAATTTTTGTCAAGTGATCAATTTCCTTGACGTACGATTCGGGCCGTTGTCATTGCAAACACAGGTAGCTAACAAAACGCTACCTATTGCGCTACACTGTGTTAATAGGTTGTACCTAGTTTGCTTTTTAAAGCCTTTGAACTATGACCTCTGGGGTTGCGGCTACCACAGAATACATCTAGGGTCATGGGCCATCATTGTACCAAGTATGAACCCTGAGGGCGCTGTAGTTCTTGAACTAGAGCTGTTTGACATTTTACACATATTGCTCCCTGTAGCCCATGACCTTTGACCTCTGGGGTCGATGTTAATTCAGGAAATATCTAAGGGTCATGGGCCATCATTGTACCAAGCATGAACCCTGAGGACGCTATAGTTCTTTAGCTAAAGCGGTTTTAAAAAATTACACATATTTCTCCCTGTAGCCTGTGACCTTTGACCTCTGGGGTCGTGGCTACCATAAGTTACTTTTAGAGGTCATGGCCCATCATTATACTAAGTATGAACCCTGAGGGCACTATAGTTCCTGAGCTAGAGATGTTTGAAATTTTACACATATTGCCCCCTGTAGCCCATGACCTTTGACCTCTGGGGTCGAGGATACCCTAGGATGTTTCTAGGGGTCATGGGCCATCATTGTACCAAGTATGGGCCCCGAGGCTACTTTAGTTCTTGAGCTAGAGGAGTGCAAAGAACTGGTCTTGAGAAGGAGAAGGAGGAGGAGGAGAAGAAGAAGAAGTCGAAGACTAAACACAACAAATACAATATCTATGCCACCGTTCCACGGGCATAGATAATGAAATCAATGTATTTTCCAGTTAAAATGTCGGGTACACAATGGTTGTGCATTCAGGAAATACTAATTTCTATTGTGTTTCTGGATGAGCACGCATTCAATTCTCTCTCACTTCACTGTGTGTGTCGAAATGATAGCCATCGAGGTCGCAGTCACTAAAGTCATGAAGAGATTACGTGTTTGTATTGTTCTCAGTAAAAACGGTGTGGTAAAAAGCAAGATAATGTAAGATAGTAAAATGCAAACTTGTATTTTAGCTAAACTCCTCAGCAAAAGTTTGGAAAGTTTTTTCGAGCATCTATATCTCAGATTATTTGTGACATGTTCATATCGTGTTGCATATAAATGAAAAGCTACTTTATTCCCCTTTACAATGACACCAAATTTGAAACAATAACTCTCTTCACGGCTAAATACACATCTTGTGAATGTAGCGGGGTCTGAAACAGAATGTGCCAAATTGACCATTATTCTGTGCTCAACCACAGACCCTAGAAAAAATTTCTAGGGTCTGTGGCTCAACCAACACACATCGTCATCATCCCTATATCTTCGTGTCCAAAATTGCCGTGATAGTACAGCGACTCCTCTCGTTTTTCAACAGCTACGCATCGCGATTTTGTTCGAGATAGGCCGAGCGACTCAGGCTAAGCATACCATGACTATCATATGAGATACACACAGAGTTTCTATATTCTACACATTATTACGATTTGTGCATGCTCTAGTACCCCATATGATGTTTCTATTACAAGAAAATCGATTTGTTTTCAGGTAAAACCAGGGTTTTGTTTCCAGTACACTCACTCGAAAAGCAGTACACTAATTAGCGGGGCCTTGCAGCTTGCTGTGGATATCTTTTACTGCATTTTAGAAGTAAAGATTTTGAAATCCAATGTAAAAATTGTAATATATTTAATTTTGAGAATTACAATTCTACTTTATAGGTATAAAGGAACACGTTTAGCCCATCAGTTAAGTTCCAGGTGCAAGCCCTATAACACAATGCATATGTAAACTTTCTTTATCTGTGTCAATAATAGAATATTGATTTCAACGGAGTATTGAGCTGTATGGAAAAAATATTTATAATACAGGGTGTTGACACTGTGCAACACTATTCACTAACCCCAATAGTGGGTGGAAAAAGCTATTCTAGCACGCGCAGCACGATGGGTTGAGGTCTGGGCTGATGGCAGGCCATCCATTTTCACTACTGCCATATTCTGACTATCCAGGCTCTATGGGGCGAGTGTTGTCATCTTGTTGGATTTAGGTACGAGGTCCCAGATTGTAAAGTTATGGGATTGCAGCCTGCTGCACAGAATAATGGTCAATTTGGAGACCCCACTACATGGATCCACAATGGGTCTGAAACTCAAACCTGCCAAATATCGTTCTTTGTCACTTATCCGTGGCTCGTCATCCGATTTGCTTTATCAGTTGGGTGAGACTACTATACCTTCAGTCAAAACTGAATCCCATAAATTTTTAGGGTCATATTAATAACAAACAATCTGATATTTACGAGTATGTCAGACAGATGTTGACATCGGGCCTAGACAACATCAAAAACTCCCCATTCGTATGAATACAAAATTCGCATTTATGTGCAATATTTGCTTCCATCCTTGAGGTATCATCTTACTGTGAATGACATGTGCGCAACCCATCTTGAAAAGCTGGATGCCATTGCTAACAGGTATTTAAAGACACCTTTTGGTATTCCCCACCCTGGCACCATGGCTTTCGTTCACATGCCAAAAGGTTTAGACATCAAGTCTATCTTGGATCTGTACCGTGAAGCTCATTTAACAGCTTACATCTCTTCTAGAGTTAAAGGAGGTCCCCTTGTCAACCACTGTCTTGACACTCGTCTCAATAGGGAACAATCCTGGACTGAAATCTGTTGACACTCCTCTCAAAACTATTCAAAAAAATGCTAAAACCTATTTGAAGGATCGCGTTCACAAAATGTGCCACTCGCATGTTAAAACCTACGGAAGTAACTAAGGGCCATGCGGGTTGCTTTGTAGCGCAAGAAGTCAGTATCTTGTGATCACAAATCCCGACTTCTTGTGTTCCTGACTTAGCCAGTTTGAAATAAAGACAAAGTAAAGATATCAAAATAAAGAAATAGTTAAGACAACTCAGGATCTCAAGAACTCATGAAATCTGTTCAATTTTTACGGCGTTGGTATTTTAATTGTAAGCACATCCACGTTAGTTATCTCGAGATCCTATTTTCTTGACTTAAAGTCAGGAACTCATGAACTCAAGCCACGCTTGAGTTCCTGACCTCCTGACTTCAAGTCAGGAACACAGGATCACGAGATCCTGACTTCATGACTTTAAAGTCAGGAACTCGTGAACTCAAGCCGCGCTTGAGTTCTTGAGTTCCTGACTGCATGACGTATAAAGTCAGGAACTCGTGAACACAAGCCGCGCTTGAGTTCACGACTTCCTGACTTTGAACTCAGGAACACAAGAACTCAAGCGCCGCTTGAGTTCACGACTTCCTGACTTTGAACTCAGGAACACAAGAACTCAAGCGCCGCTTGTGTTCACGACTTCCTGACTTTGAACTCAGGAACACAAGAACTCAAGCGCCGCTTGTGTTCACGACTTCCTGACTTTGAACTCAGGAAGTCACGAACACAAGAACTCAAGCACGGCTTGAGTTCGTGAGTTTGTGACTTTAGCACTTGTGTTGCTAGCGCCATCATTTGATATTATATGGATGCATTTAGGCTCTCTCAGCTGGTAGGTGACACCGAACTAAACTTGTCATATACTCGAATGGGAGTGCAACTAGGATTGATATCAAATATTTTGTAATAAAATTAGCACAAAAAATACATAAAATAGACACATTTACCGACATACTTGCCCGGTATTTTGATTTAAAGAATGAACGAAAAATGAACGAAAGTGATCCAGAAATGATCGTTTGCAGTATCGAATATCGCCCAAATTCGTTGCTGTGATGTGTCTAGTATTATCAGGTAATGATGATGATGATGATGATGATGTTAATGATCACAGTGATGATGATGATGATGATGATGATGATGATGATGATGATGATGATGATGATGATGATGATGATGATGATGATGATGATGATGATGATGATAATGGATAATACTGATGATGTCAGATGATGGTGGTGATGAAAAAAGATGATGATGGCAGTGATGAGGGATTTCAGTAATTTTAACTATGCAATCTTCACTCCCCCTCCTCACAGTCCAGTCAATGTTGTTTTGATACTGAGACAGGGACGGACAATAATAGTGTTGGCTCTAACAATAATTGGGGGGGGGGGGGGAGGGGGTGACCGGGTGGTTGCAAGCAATATGAAACGCTAATGTTTGCCAATCATGTTTTAATACTTGTAATATTTGAACAAAGAGCACGTATTATGTCATCTACCCTGCTCACCTATGATTTTGCATACACATTATACTATCATTTGCTACGAGCCAAAAAAGACATAATTTCCAAAGACACAGTTCACCTCGAGGCCTCCATTCAATGGAGTATGATGTGTTATATCCAATGCGTTCACAGGTCAATTTATGAGTGTACAAACATTGTAAGGTCAACCCGACTATGTCTTCTTAATTCGAACAGCATGTAATAATATATATTTTCTTCAAGGCCAACCCGACTTTTACCATGCATAAAAGCAAGGAGCCAAGAGGTCAAATTTGTCCATCTTAAAAATAGAATATAAATATACACGTAGTATATATGCCAGACATGTTTATTTCTCTTTATCATTTGTGTATTGATTATCATCATCATCATCATTATCGTCGTCGTCGTCGACCATATCATTACCTGATTATTAGACACACCACCAGTCCTCAGAGAAAATTAATTTATAAATATTTAAAATCATGTTTTATTACAACGTTTCTAATTGCAATTACAAACACAACTGCTAAATTAACAATGATTAAGCTAAAATGAAAAAAAAATAGATTAAATAAATAATTAATAAGTGATATCCGAGTATATGACGAGTTTAGTTCGGTGTCACCTACCAGCTGAGAGAGCCTAAATGCATCCATATAATATCAAATGATGGCGCTAGCAACACACGTGCTAAAGTCACAAACTCACGAACTCAAGCCGTGCTTGAGTTCTTGTGTTCGTGACTTCCTGAGTTCAAAGTCAGGAAGTCGTGAACACAAGCGGCGCTTGAGTTCTTGTGTTCCTGAGTTCAAAGTCAGGAAGTCATGAACACAAGCGGCGCTTGAGTTCTTGTGTTCCTGAGTTCAAAGTCAGGAAGTCGTGAACTCAAGCGGCGCTTGAGTTCTTGTGTTCCTGAGTTCAAAGTCAGGAAGTCGTGAACTCAAGCGCGGCTTGTGTTCACGAGTTCCTGACTTTAAAATCATGAAGTCAGGAACTCAAGAACTCAAGCGCGGCTTGAGTTCACGAGTTCTGACTTTAAAGTCATGAAGTCAGGATCTCGTGATCCTGTGTTCCTGACTTGAAGTCAGGAAGTCAGGAACTCAAGCGTGGCTTGAGTTCATGAGTTCATGACTTTAAGTTAAGAAAATAGGATCTCGAGATAACTAACGTGGATGTGCTTACAATTAAAATACCAACGCCGTAAAAATTGAACAGATTTCATGAGTTCTTGAGATCCTGAGTTGTCTTAACTATTTCTTTATTTTGATATCTTTACTTTGTCTTTATTTCAAACTGGCTAAGTCAGGAACACAAGAAGTCGGGATTTGTGATCACAAGATCCTGACTTCTTGCGTTACAAAGCGAACCCACATGGCCCTTAGTTACTTCCGTAAAACCCTCCTTGTTCAAGGGCGATTTTTCGATCTTCTTGCTCTAGAAACAACATGTCACCATTGGAAGAGCATTATTTACCATCTTCCTCATGGTGTCCTGAAATTTTTAGTCAATGCCCTTGGTGACACAATGAATAATATAAGACCAATCTTAAACGATGGTGAAAAGCAGCATCTGATAAATGCAGAGCTTGCGGGAACCGTGAGACCCTCCACCACGTGCTTAACCATTGAACAAGGTCGGTTCACATGGAGACACAACAACATTCTCAATTATATTGTCAAAACCATTAAATATTATAGAGCAGGGTCACGTGACACAAAAGTTCGGACGCTCTGAGAGGCTGCATAATAATCTTCTGTCACAGTTCCATAACAGGGATTAATGAGTGAAGCGAAAGCAGCAGGCGGAGTTGGGGTATGAGCCTATTATTGTGTAAGTTTCCAATATTCTAATATAGTTTGTCTATTTCTTCATCATGCAGGCTTACTTTTACACAAAATTAGGGTTAGGGTTAGGATTAGGGTTATGAGTAGCATTAGGGTTAGGGTTTGGGTTCGGATTAGGGGAAATCATTTACTTGGAGTATCAGCTTAGACTTTTTTGCGGGTTTTTTTTTTTTTTTTTTTTAGGAAGATGATTAATATCCTGCATATTTAATGCCTCATCAGTTACTTGGTATAACTGATTTTCTATTGAATAGTTCTTATATACTATGTTTTAATATTTTATCATGTATATTGATCAATTGTGGAGCAAATATTTATTAAATATCTTCCAGGGTCTATGGTAAGACCGATGTGCCTACTAAGCATGTCGGGAAATAAATTGACCTATGTCAATTCAGATCGTAGAGATGAGATCCGACTTGTGTGAATCATGACCTTTTTCAGTCACAATTCCCGGAGATCTAAGTTCCCTGTGTCTATACGGATTGATCACAAGATTCTATACGCCGTAGAAGTGACGTAATTAATCGAATTAACTACCATAGCAATAGATGAATACAATTTTGGCTATATCGCCCGGCACTACAACGTTCATGCGGTACCGATGCATTGAACCATAGATTGAAATGCTCATCACTTGCACCTGTAAGATTAGTCTATTTGAAAAGAGCGGTATTGTATTCAATTTATTATATGATTGAAGACAGGTGATGAGTGCAACCTGCTGCAGTGCAGCGCGGTATATTCAAAAATTGTATTCATCTATTGCTATGGTAGTTAATCCGATTATGACGTCACTTCTATGGCGTATTGATAAGGCTATAATAGACTGATACACTAGTTCGATTCCTTTGTTCGGAGACCATCACGCAGATACTTAACAGATGCTTAGTACTTATTATAATGTACGTTCCCTCTGTGTACTTTTGGGTGAAATTTTATTACCGTGCCCCGGGACCGTGCCTGAATCACGTTTATAGAAAACACGTTATTTAAAACACACAAGTGAATGTTGACATGTAGTTCACCTGGTAACTCGTATCACTTCTAACATGTCTTATATCATGGCAAAAGTTATCACGCTAATAATGCTATCGAATTGGGTGGTATATTGAGGTTTAGTTGCCAGAAAAATTTTGATCTGATATTGGCAAAACTGTTGGCTTCTAATTTGTAAATACGTGGCGCTGGAAATGAATACACGTTTGAACCAGGCGGCATAGGAAACGCGACCGTGACGTACGAGGCTGGCGAAGATACAGGGCTGACAGCCCCATTCAAAATACACGGTTAGCAATTACAAATGGAAAATTAACATACTTGCAGTGGGGTACTTTGCAGAACCCCGACGGTTTTAGAGTGAGATAATTTTGCTTTGACACCACGTAACAAATTTAGAATTGTTTGTGAAGATTTCATGATTATGTGTTAATCCAATGGCGACCTCAAAATTGGCGACATCGCTTCCATCACCGCCTGGTTTGAACACAACATCCACGAAAAATACCATATTACTCGAGAAAGACATCATAATCGTAAGTAACAATTTATATAAAAACACGTAGCGAGTATTCCGATAGCATTTGTGTCCAATTTCATACATACAAGTTGATTGACAAGTATATAATTCACTGTCTTATAATAAAAAGCTCTGTAAAAACATTTCGGTTGATGGATGCTAAATGCAGCAACCCATGTCTTTGGCACAAATATTTTGACAGGGAGCATGTAACATCAGTTGTAACATACATGTACACACATGAATTTGGTGTACATGCTTATCTGAATATTCGTAAAAGTCTTTTTCGTTAAAGCATGGAGGTATATAGAAAAGTGGGATAATTTGTGAATTTAGATTGACAAAATATCAAATGAAAATAGACGTTTCCGATCGTGTGAAATCACGTCGAATTATCTACATTGACAAGATTCATTAAGGAATAGGTTGTGCTCAGAAGTTGGAAATAAGTACCTTAAATCTTTCTTTGGAGTTTTCAACACACGTATTCAAAAATATTAGGATATCGGCCCGTTAAAAAGTTATGAAATGGTGTCTGGAAAAAAGTGCGTGAGTTGGAATGCAACATCACACACATGTATATCCCTATTTACATAATTTCCTATGAGCTTACACAAGTGATTATGCTTAAATATAA